>NW_024882840.1:0-186963 GCF_019059575.1 Amphibalanus amphitrite | reverse complement strand
ATTAATATATATAATATATATTATATATATATATATAATATATATATATATATTATATATATATATATCTATATATATATATATATACAGTTGAGATGGAACACAACAGCGTTTTTAGCAGTGATTAACTTTTCTGTGTCTTCTCGATATTTCGTACTGTGTTTCTGGTAGTATCATTGTTATCATGTTAGAGTAGTTGTTGTTTACGAGCATTTACATACTAACAAAGAAGCATACTAACAAAGAAGTTGACCTTGAGATCTCTAAAGCCCTCAATGACTACATGAAGACAACACCAGCAGCCCAAGAACAAGAAGCCCAAGAGATGGTCATCCTCCACTATCGCAACACGATGACGTCAGCCTACAAACAAGATGAGAAAGTCCTCAAGAACATCATTCATCAGAACGTGAAACCGGCAGAAAACAGACGAATACAACTCCGGATCTACTACAAAAACAAGAGGACATCAAACCTGATCATGCGCAACAACATGCACCGAGAAGACTGGCTGCAGACGACCAACGTAGTCTACCACTGGACATGCCCCATTGAAGGTTGCAAACTTCAAGAAAAACCGGTGGACTACATTGGTCAGACTACAACCACGCTCTCTCGACGCCAGACTATGAACTTACATCAGCATCCACCATTCGAACATATGAGAGATGCGCACCAGCGGCAAATCACCCGGAAGATCTCGTCGGAAATCTCAACATCCTAAAACACGAAAGGAACCACCGAAAGCTGGCCATCCTGGAGGCTGTCATCATCAGAGAGAGGAATCCAGTACTCAACTGTCAACGTGACTACCTCGGCATTTTTACGCTCTGCAGCACCCATACTTACGGTGGTGTTTGAACGCCACCACTGTAAGCTCCCACTGTCCTTGGAATTGAAAGGATTCCGGATTTCAAATGAACGAGCTGTAGTGTATTTTTATGTGATCATTTTCATCAATTCGGTCCTGAAGGACATTCATTTTCAAACTGTCATTATGTTTACTTAGTATCTGTGTATCGTCTTTCATTATGCTTGAAAACGATTTGTGAATAAATCGAAACCGGTCGCATTATAATGAATTTAAATGACATTAATTGGTGAATTATTATCAAAAACCAATGATACTACCAGAAACACAGTACGAAATATCGAGAAGACACAGAAGAAGTTAATCACTGCTAAAAACGCTGTTGTGTTCCATCTCAACTGTATATCTAACGACCTGTTGCCGAAGTTTACTGATATATATATATATATATATATATATATATATATATATATATATATATATATATATATATATATATATATATATATATATATATATATATATATATATATATATATATATATATATATATATATATATATATATATATATGCACTAGATTCGCATTAATAATTATTCTAAGCCACACTTCGGAGTCGATCGATCGTTGTGTATTCGTTAAAAAGCTAACAGTTTCGGATCATCTCGATCCCTTTTCAAAGCTATTATGAAAACACACAATGACAGCACGTTACACGAAATTCACGACACGATTATACTCTTTTGTGTAACGTGCTGTCATTGTGTGTTTTCATAATAGCTTTGAAAAGGGATCGAGATGATCCGAAACTGTTAGCTTTTTAACGAATACACAACGATCGATCGACTCAGAAGTGTGGCTTAGAAGTGGGGTTCAACAGCTGGCGTCTGGAGGCGCTGACGTGTTTTGTGCCGCTCCGCTTTTTTCCTAGATATACGGAGTTTTGGGGCTATTCCTGAGGTGTATGTGTTCACTCTGGGCCTACAATCTCAGTTGTAACAAACTTTTATACTTTAAACAGTGTACACGCCCGACAATAGGCAATTAGCGTCGGGCGTGGTTGAGGGTGACCCGACACGTGGCCATACCAGGTTCCCCTGGCGGCGGCCTCTCCGAGCGCCGACCCGAGCCGGGGTCGGGGCGTGGCACAAGGGGTGGAGAGATGGCCGGGTGCATAACGAGGCTCCATGGCACACGGCCGACCGGGGTTCGAGCCTCGGCACCGGCGATGGTTTTGACTGCGGCACTGACTGTATTGCTGCTCCTGGCTGCCGTGGAGCTGTTCCGAACCGGCCGCGACCCGACACTAGACAGTGAAGCTTTTGGTCCAGCCGGTGCTGCCACCTGCGAAGACAGCGGTACCTTGTCCTGCACGGCTGCTCACCAGCTCTGGGCAGCTGGGGGTCGGAGGCAGCGGCTGCTGAAGCGGGCTGGCTGCGGCTGGTGGCTTCTGCTCCTCCTGTCGCTGTCCGGGAACATTGAGCACAACCCGGGACCCGCTCTCCGCCTCTACAGCCAGAATGTCAACAGCCTCAAGGGGAAGCTGGGCACTCTGCGAACGCACGCGGGAGAGCTGGCGGAGTTCGACGCCCTCTGCTTTGTAGAGACAAAGATGGCTCCCAGCCTGCCGACTGACTCTGAGCTGCAGCTGGGACTGGAAGGCTTCACCTGGTTCAGGCGCGACCGGACAGCGAACGGTGGTGGGGTGGCCTGCGCAGTTAAGGCCTCGCTGTCGCCCGTCCACAGACCCGATCTCGAGACGGACTGCGAGTCTCTGGTCGTCCAGCTCGGCTCCGGTCGAGCGGCCTACCTGGCAATCTGTTATCGGCCCCCAAGCCAGAATGAGGCAACGCAGAAAATCGCCGACCTCCTGCGGGGGCTACACGCTACTGGACACCCGTTTCTACTGACTGGCGACCTGAACCTGCCGGAGCTTACCTGGGAAGACGGAGAGCCGACCTACCGCAGCCGCACCGCCCGCGCCGAGCTGTTCATCGACGCGCTCACTACATGCGAGGCGGAGCAATCGGTGACGGCTCCGACGCGTGGCGGCAATTTTCTGGACCTTGTGGTGACTCGTGGTGGCGCGGCCCACTCCCGGGTCCGTGACAAGATCTTCGACGCTGACCACGAGGCGGTAGAAACTCGGTTCACAGTGGACCTGGGTGTCCCGCCCCGGGTGACCAGGACCAAAGTGTACAACTACAAGCGTGCGGAGTTTGCTGCTCTGCGGCAGTCGCTGAGACTGCTTCCGTGGAGTGTGCTGTGGGATTTTAATGTGAACGATGCGACAATGATGTTCTACGATCTTACTTTTGCCGCTATTCAGGACTTTGTACCTTTGGTAGAGCTGCGTAGAAAGTACCCACCCTGGTATGATAGGACTGTTCGCGACCTCCTTAAACGTAAGGAGATGGCTCAAAAGCGTAAGAAAGTCAGTCCGACTGAAGAGAACATTCGGGCCCACTCCGCTGCCAGAGCTGACTTCAAGCGACAGGCCGATCAAAGCTACCGCTCATACCTACTAGGGTTAATACGAGAGTTTAAAGACAACCCGAAACGATACTGGTCTTTTGTAAAATCACTGAAGTCACATGCATCGGCGTCTCCTGTGCTCGAGTGGGGCGGGCGGGTCGCGACGGATGTGTTCGCTCGCGCTAACATATTTAATGCCTGTTTTGCAACTAAATTCAGTGCCCCGCACGCGGGTCCGCTGCCCGAGCCGCCGGTTCTGAACGCCCCAGGCCTCTCTGCTTTTGACGTGCCAGCGGGCCGCGTAGCTCAGCTGCTGCGCCAGCTCAGCCCACACAAGGCGTGTGGACCGGACGGACTAAGTGCTAGGATTATGCGTGAATGTGCGGATGAGCTTGCGGTCCCTCTTGAGATCATATGTAAACTGTCAGTGAGATCCGGAGTATTTCCGACGACGTGGAAGCGGGCTAATGTGATTCCGGTATTCAAAAAGGGTTCCAAAAAACTCCCAGAAAACTACCGACCAGTTTCACTTTTGGCAATCAGTTCTAAAATCTTGGAAAAAGTTGTGTGTGAGGGCTTACTTCGTGCATGTCTACCCGCTCTTCCAGACTCCCAACATGGGTTTCTTCCAAAACGTTCTTGCGTGACAAATCTGGCATGTTTTATGGATCACTGTTGGGTCTCACTGACAAAGAGCATGCAAACCGATACGATCTACACCGATTACTCTTCTGCTTTTACAAGTGTTAGTCATAGGCTACTTTTACACAAGCTTAGGCACTCTTTTAATATCACCGGTCTTGCATATAGCTGGATTGATTCTTACCTCAGCCACCGCTATCAGCGGGTCATTCTGGATGGCAAGCACTCGGACTGGATCCCAGTGCAATCTGGAGTTCCGGAAGGCAGCATTCTCGGTCCGATTCTCTTCACATGCTATGTAGCTGACCTTCCGTCTCAACTTCAGACCAGCTCACTGTCATATGCTGATGATGTCAAAATTTTCCACAGAATTCAATGTCCAGCGGACGTCAACTCTCTTCAGGCTGATCTAAGCCGTCTTAGTGACTGGTCAAAAACATGGCATCTTAGGCTCAATCCGGCTAAATGCAAGACCATCACCTTTACTTTACGTACATCTCCCATCGCATCATCATACTTTTTAGATGGTCACGAACTCGAGCGGTGTACGGAGATCAGAGATCTGGGTGTGATCCTGGACTCCAGGCTAACATTTGGCGCGCATGTTGACGCCTGTGTGAGCAAGGCCAACCGCATGCTAGGTCTGCTTATGCGCAGCATGCAGGTCTCACACCGTACCCGGCTGCCGTACTTCGATCACCGGGCAGTCATGGCGGCGTACAATGCCCATGTCAGATCGGTTGTGGAATACGCGAGTGTCGTCTGGAGTGGCGCAGCACCTACTCACCTTGCGAGATTGGAGAGACTGCAACACCGTTACCTGATGTGGTCAGGCGCCAAGACACATAGCCGGTGCTCGATGGACTATGAGTCTCTCCTCCAACATTTTCACTGTATGTCCATCAAAGCTAGACTTGTTCAGACCGACTTGAAATTCATACGCTCTGTGTTTGCCGGCCGACTGGACTGTGGACTACTTGTGACTATGTTTTCGCTGCGTGTTCCTGGCCGGCGCTCTAGGCAGACGGGCTTGTTCAACGTACCTTTTGGACGGGTTGATACGGTGAAGAACGGCCTCGGCGTACGAGTCCCGAAACTAGTGAATGAGTTCCTGAACAAATATCCAGACGAGGATTTCTTTCAGCCTAGTCTCCAATGCACCGCGCGCATCCGTGCCTACGCACGAGGCCTTGGTACTTGTATGACGTAGGCTGCTATTGTTTGCATTACTTTTATCTTTTGCATTTTTTACAGATCATGTGTCATTTTATTGTTCCTTTTTTATTGTGCCTCAGTGTTTTGGCCTTTTGCCACTTTTATACGAGCTATTGCTGTCTTTAAGTGTCCCGCGGCTTTTTGTCTGTGGTGGGTATAGGCATATGCATGTGCGTAGGCAGGTGTGATGAAATAGTGTGTGTCTTGTGTGTGTGCGTGTGTGCGTGTGCGTGTTTATATTTTACTTTGACCTCAGCCGTCATTGGGTTTTGCCTGTGGCTGACAATGCCTAATAAACAAATAAACAAATAATATATTATATATATATATATATATATATATATATATATATATATATATATATATATATATATATATATATATATATATATATATATATATATATATATATATATATATATATATATATATATATATATATATATATATATATATATATATATATATATATATATATATATATTAGGCTATTACTTGCTTACTTTTTAAAATGAAATGGACGCAAGAATAGTCCTAGTCTAATGACAGTCCATTAATCTAAACTAAACTAAAACTAGCATCCATCTGAACATTTACTAAGTAGTTTTAGTACCTACCTTCGTAAAATGTTACGATACCGTTAGTGGCAGTTAACACCTACTGTGGATAGCCGGCAGGACGCCTACTGGTTGACCTGACCCGACCTGGCCTAAATGCATGCAGACATCATCTGTGATAAAAAATAACATGAAATACGTGATCAGCGCCCCGAAAAACCCCGTAACAGCTTCCCTTTACGAAGTTATAGCAGGTCCCGATTTTCCCGACTTTTGAGTCGTTGACCTGACCTGGAAGGTCAGCCAATGACTTAGGACCTTAAAATTGGGTATCATCGGTTTCCTCCTGTCACGGGCAGCACGCTCGTTTTTTTTTTTTCGCGAGGCTCTAACTCAATCAGGGGCCGAACGGCAGGGGGGTCCAACCGACCCCCCCACACGCTAGACGCTGGTAAACGCCGCACACATGCGAGGGTTAAGATCTGAAGGAAACGGAATTTTGTTGTTTTCCTCGCCTGAGAACTTAACAGCTGTTTGACAAGCTTTGATTCAAGCTGCGCAGATCAGTGAATGAGATAACCTCCCCTACGGGAGCCAACGGCACCCCTCGGTATCCGCCGGCGCTCCGAAAAATCGACATATTATAATTGTTTTATTATGCATCTCCCCCATATAATGCGTTACCCCCTCCCCCATAATTTTGTATTAGCCCCTGGAAATATGCGTGCGAAATTCTATTTTTGAAGACTTGACCCAAAAGGCATCGGCAATTTGGCTGATTCCTGAAGCCGATAATGTACATACAGCTATGATGTGAGTGTGCGTTTGTGATGCTGCGCAGAGTTTGGGTGTGGCTGGCCGCGACCTGACTGGGTGTTCGCTCGCCAGCGACCAGCTGCTGCTGCTGTCGGCCGTGACGCTGACGCTGAAGCTGACCGAGGCGCTGGCCCACTTCATCTCTCCGTACGTGGCCGATCTGGTGGCGCACGTCAGCCGGCTGTCGGCCGCGCACGGCACCGACGGCGCCGGCGTGCTGTCACACCGGCTCAGCCAGACACGGTACGGTACGGCGCACGGCTCCGCCTGACTGTCACACCGGCTCAGCCAGACACGGTACGGACTGCGGGCCAGGACACCCTACAGTACAGTACACGGTGTCCCGAAATTGATGCGCGGCTGTTTTATCCTCAATAACTTATGAAGTACTTGAACTTATTTCACTGTTAATATGTTATCATAGTCCCCATTCAGTCGCATACACGGTTTATTGCACTCTAGCGTGTTTGTTTGTTTGTCGTTTGCTCTACTCGCGGCCCGTCTGGAGCGCCAGGGAGTTATCCACTAGATCTCCCCGGCCCGGGGAGGTATCCCACAGCTCTCCCCGGGGCCGGGACGGCATATGCCATGGAACGGCACCGTCCCGGTCTGGCCAGACGGTTAGGGAGGAGGCCGCAGGCTGGCGGAGCGCGTGTGGTCCAGCTCTGTAACGGACAGAAGGTCTGTCGGGGCGGCGGGGTTGCGTCTGAGACCTGGCGTGTGTATGTGTGTTTATTTCGGTGATGCTCTGTTTCGTTTTGTTTTGTTGAAGAGGTGCCTCGTAATAAGTTTGTGCTTTTGCATCAATTCAACTTTATTTCTGTCCATTGTCCAATGTCCATGCCCATAAATCATAATCGGCGCGGCAGACACCGGCTGGGCGCCTGCTGACCTGTGTTGGACCGGCCGGCAGACGGCGGCTGGCCACCGGCGTGCCACTGCGGGTGCTGCTGCCGGCCGTGGACCAGTGCTTCGGCAGACTGGTGGCCGACGGCGCGGCGGACGCGCTGGCCGCTCTGATGCCTGTGCTGTCGGATGCGGCGCGCTCGGCCGATGTGGCGGAGCTGAGCGCCGCCCTGCCGTCGCTACAGGCGCTCATTGTCCGGTAAATGGCGCCACCTCACAGGCGCTCATTGTCCGGTAAATGGCGCCACCTCACAGGCGCTCCCTCACCACAGCAGTGCCGCCGCTTCAGGCCTGGCAATATTCCCGGCCGCTCATGGTATAACGTACATTCCGCCGCTACCGGTGGCATGCGATTTCGCCGCTTTGCTTAATCATTAATTTGAACATGATGCTTGAATTTCGCCCTTGAATGACGAGTCATTGTCCATTTTCGCCCTTTGGAAAAGTTTCCTCAGTGTTAAGTGAGCAGGCTGACGTGACCGTGCCTGGTCATGTCGCTGTGTAGCTGTCGCTGTGTAGTTTTCGCTGTCGCTGTGTAGCTGTCGCTGTGTAGCTGTCGCTGTGTAGCTGTCGCTGTGTCGCTGTCGCTGTGTAGATGTCGCTGTCGCCGTGTAGCTGTCGTTGTGTAGCTGTGTAGCTGTCGCTGTGTAGCTGTCGCTGTGTAGCTGTCGCTGTGTAGCTGTCGCTGTCGCTGTGTCGCTGTCGCTGTGTAGATGTCGCTGTCGCCGTGTAGCTGTCGCTGTGTAGCTGTGTAGCTTTCGCTGTGACGTTGTGTCGCTGTCGCTGTGTCGCTATGTAGCTGTCGCTGTGTAGCTGTGTCGCTGTCGTTGTATCGCCACTGTCGCTGTGTAGTTGTCGTTGTATCGCCACTGTCGCTGTGCAGCTGTCGCTGTGTAGCTGTGTAGTTGTCCTGTGTAGCTGTCGCTGTGTCGCTGTCGCTGAGTAGCTGTGTAGCTGTCGTTGTATCGCCACTGTCGTTATATCGCCACTGTCGCTGTGTCGCTGTGTAGCTGTCGCCACTGTCGCTGTGTAGCTGTCATAGTATCGCCACTGTCGCTGTGTCGCCACTGTCGCTGTGTAGCTGTGTCGCTGTGACGTTGTGTCGCTGTCGCTGTGTCGCTGTCACTGTCGTTGTCGCTGTGTAGCTGTGTAGTTGTCTTGTGTCGCTGTCGTGTCGCTGTGTAGCTGTCGTGTCGCTGTGTAGCTGTCGTGTCGCTGTGTAGCTGTCGCTGCGCAGCTGTCGCTGTGTCGCTGACGTGTAGCTGTGACGCTGTGTCGCTGTGTAGTTGTCGCTGTCGCTGTGTCGCTGACGTGTAGCTGTGACGCTGTTTCGCTGTGTAGTTGTCGTTGTCGCTGTGTCGCTGTCGCTGTGTCACTGTCGCTGTGTCGCTGACGTGTAGCTGTGACGCTGTGTCGCTGTCGCTGTGTCGCTGTGTAGTTGTCTTGTGTCGCTGTCGTGTCGCTGTGTCGCCGTCGTGTCGCTGTGTAGCTGTCGCTGTGTCGCTGTCGCTGTGTCGCTGACGTGTAGCTGTGACGCTGTGTCGCTGTGTAGTTGTCGCTGTCGCTGTGTAGCTGTCGCTGTGTCACTGACGTGTAGCTGTGACGCTGTGTCGCTCTGTAGTTGTCGCTGTAGCTGTGTAGCTGTCGCTGTGTAGCTGTGTAGTTGTCTTGTGTCGCTGTCGTGTCGCTGTGTCGCTGTGTAGCTGTCGCTGTGTCGCTGACGTGTAGCTGTGACGCTGTGTCGCTGTGTAGTTGTCGTTGTCGCTGTGTAGTTGTCGCTGTCGCTGTGTCGCTGTGTAGCTGTCGCTGTGTCGCTGACGTGTAGCTGTGACGCTGTGTCGCTGTGTAGCTGTCGCTGTGTAGTTGTCGCTGTCGCTGTCGCTGTGTAGCTGTCGCTGTGTCGCTGTCGCTGTGTCGCTGTCGCTGTGTAGCTGTCGCTGTGTCGCTGTGTCACTGTGACGGTGGCGTCCGGTGGCCGAGCAGGGCGCTCGAGTTCCGCGCGGCCGGCGGCGCACGCCCGGCCACCGCGCGCCGCGTGGAGGCCGCCGTGCTGGAGGCCGTGACGTGTGTGGTACCGCGGCTCTCGGAGGCCACCTTTGGACCGCTGCTGGTGCGCCTGCTCGACTGGGCGAGCGGCGCTGGCGCCCCCACCGCGCGGCTCGTCACTTTCTTCAGGTGTGTGTCTGGCAGACTGCGGGGGCGCGGGCCGGTTTCGGCTGGGCGTTGGTGGGCCGCAGTCGGCGGGGTGTCCGCGGGGTGGCTGGTACAGTCGTGTACAGGTTGATGGTCCGCTTCTCTTTATCCACCGGGTTCCTATGGCTCAGCATTGGCAGCAGCCGCCTGGTACCGGTAGGCTGTGCCGCATGACCCGAGAGTGAAGCGGCACAGCCTACCCACACTGTATGACACCGGCTCGGGTCGCCTGGTAGAGCGATTTGACCGGACGCTGCGTTACACCGGCTGGGGGGGAGGGGGGGGGTAAGGGTCAGGCCTGTCTATTTGGCTCGGCTCGGTGGATGAGGCGGGCTGGAGTGTGGTGTGGGGCGGGGGTGATGTGGGGAGGGAGTGAGCGGACCTGGGGCTGGGTGTGTGTGGTCACTTGTCGCATAGAACCGATCGTAATCCACCCTCCAAAAATTCGCTTTAGAGATATTCACAAAACCCAGGGGGGTTCAAACACCCATCTCCCAAGTGGGGTGCGGAAGGACAGGTAAGGGTCCATACGGTCTCCTCATGAATTGCAGCAAAGAAAGAAAACAAACCTGTCACCAAATAATCTTTCTGAAAAGTGGACTAATCGCATAGCCTCGGACACAGAAATAAACATCCAGCACGCGAAGCGTATCGAACACTACCGGTCAGTTTGACAGTCAAGCACTCCTACGCTGAGCTACACCGGATGGTGGCCACGGCCGGGGCAAAGTCTGGCCGGGCGGGCGGCGGGGCCGGGAGGTCGGCAGCAAAGTCAATGAATGTTTTTGTGGTTTCGGGTGCCGGTCGCTCTAGCTTGGTGGAATGATGATGGATCGTTGGCAAAACTTTCAACGTGGAGTCCTGGTTCGAGCCTCATCGGGGCTCCGGCTACTTTTCCGAGTTAGGATCTGGTTTGCTTTTAGTGGTTGCGAGCCATTTATACGGTTTTATATCTACATGTCGATTGTCGATTGATTGATTGATTCATTCATTCGTTCATTTAATACATGTCGACATTTAGCATACGAATTAACATCCAGGATCAATCCGATCAATCTACCATTTTCATAAGCCTATTGCCTAAATATCATGCATAAATGTGGCACAAGACCTATGGTTGCCTCGATACCGTGCCAAATCACGTTTTGCACAATGCACAAGTAAATTATATTCGCTGGGTCTTCCGTGCATTGTGCTTAGCAAAAACCGGAATGCAATTGTTCAGCGACGCAAAATGTGCAATGCAGGTCCAGGAAGTGACCACACACACCCGCCCAGCCCCCATGGTCCACCAACACGCCCCACACCACTCGCCAGCCCACGCCAACCACCGAGACGAGCCCCTCCCCCCGCGCTGGTCTGACGCGACAGCTGGTCTACAAAGCGCAGAGGTAAAAAAAACTTATTTTGTGTCACCTACAAAATTTTTCAACCCCCTTTGTGTCCCCTGCCCCCAGAGGCCGGATAAGTGTTGCACTAGGGTGATAAAATTGGGAAAAAATATAGGCTTCATCAGGCCAGTGTTAATGTTAGTGTCGCCAATGTTAGTGTGGCCCTAAACCTGGATAATGTATTATTACAGTGTCCCAAAATTTGTTGATTTGGGTGGGAAATACTGAGATTCATTTGCCACTCACACCACCAATTTCTAAGAGCAATTAACCACTCTCAGCCAAGAACACCTTGTTACCTCAAAAGGCAGTTCAGGTGTGGTGGACTTAAACAGGTGGACAGGTGTGGTGGACTGAGTTGTGTGGATACTTGGAGTTGGTTTATGATCATAATAGATACTCATGGATAAAAATAAAGGCTATTGATCTTATCTCACTCTTTTTGTATCTATTCTAACCAGCAGTTTCCACCTTCTACCCCTTTTTGGTGGATAATATGCCCCTCTGACACCCCAGCCAAAACTCAACTTTGGGACACTGAATACATGTGTAACTAATCTTGTGCAGATGCATTTAAGAATTGCTTACATTCTATTTTACATTTTTCCATAATACATTTAGATTTGTGTTCTATATGGTGAGATTTCACACCTGTTATGACATAACAAATAATAGGTGCCTACCTATGTATAATACAATATACCTACCTATGCAACATGTTGCAAAACGTTCCTTTTCCACATCAAGGCCACTAATATTGTTGAACCAAAATTCTAATCATTAGATTTTTGTTAATAGTATACAATAAGTCAAAATAAAATAGGTGTAGGTGCTAGGTAGGTGGGTTGTATGCTTCGGAGCTTGTCGGTTGGCAGGTTTAAGGTAGGGAAGTTGTAGCTTGTAGGTACAGGTAGGTAGAAGGTAGATAGGCTGTAGGCTGGTAGGTAATAGGTGGTATGGTGGTAGGGTAGAAAGTAAGATTAGGTTAGGTAATGATGTTTTTCTTTCATTCAGAGTTCTTAAACACTTTTTGCAAGAGTAAAAGAGTAGAAGTCGGAATGAAGGAAAAACAATTCAGCCTGAACCAAACTTACATAACTACTAACCTACAACCTACCTACAACATACCAACACAAAACAGAAAACCTACCAGCCTACAACCTCCCAGCTTACAACCTACATACCAACCTACGACATTTTTCGGAGTCCTTGGACTGGTAAACCTACTTTTACCAGCTAATGAAAATTGAAATTCCTGCTCTTCTAGGGCTGAAAAGATTAAAATCAAAATGAAATTTGTATCAACATTAACAGTAAAAACATCTATTCATTGACAACTTTGGCAAGTGTTTCAAAATCAGGCAACAAATCCACACAGCCTTGCTTTTGATCCCCACCGGGCCAGCGTTGTTGATCCAACTTACAAGTACCTAAACTAGCAAAATTAGACACCCCAAGATTCCTTACCTCCAAGGCCATATATAGGAGGTAGCGACACTGAGCGATTTGTTTACAGCCAGTTTCGGACTCAGTGACGCAAATGTGTCGTCACGGGACAAAACAATATGGCCACCTCTAATGAGAACCAAGTGCAAGAAGTTCCCGGATGTAGCCAGCACTGACGTCACCGGGTCCGAAACCAATGACATCAGTACTGGACCTATGGCGAAGCAAAGTAGTGACACCCCCCTGCTTACCTCCAGTGTTAATTCCTGCCTTTCATAACCACAATACAACTCAGCTTTCATCACGGCGCCAGTCCCTTTCTTGAAAGCATTAAAACTTGTTTGAAAATTGGACAAGCACGCGCTACTCGCGAGAGTCCACTCCTGTTTTGCTACGTGTTCATGATCACAGCATACCTCTCATAGACGTGCGCCGAAAAGGCCCGCTCAAAATCTTTGATGCGTTGGCTCCTGGGGCCTACAAAATCCACAGTGAAGGCTCCCTGGCGGCTGGGGCGTCAGCTCAGCGTTGTCCCCTCGTGTCACCAGCATCCGATTGGTTCGCTCAGGGTTATTCTCGCCGCGGATTGGCTGGTTAGTCTGTTCGCTAGCAGTGTGCGAAAACGCCGTCAACAAATGCGATGCAGTGTGTTCACCATTTTCGTGACTTTGTCACCGAATGTCTCTGGTGCCTGTCAGCTTCTGTCGCCTACAATGTAAGCGAGTAGGAAGTTTTTTTGACCTCTGACAAAGCGCTCCACCCGGCGACCCGAGCCGATGTCAAACGGCGTGGGTAGACTGTGCCGCTTCACTCTCGGGTCATGCGGCACAGCCTACCGGTACCAGGCGGCTGCTGCCAATGCTGAGCCATAGGAACCCAGTGGATAAAGAGTAGGGGACCATCAACCTGTACACGACTGTACTAGCGGTGGGCGGCGCCAGAGGTTCACTAGGGAGGCAGGGGTGCTTGTCTGCTGTTTGTCTGTCTGTATGTATGTATGGTGGTGGTGGTGTGGCTGACAGCGGCTCGGTGACCGGCAGGCTGACGGACGCACTGGCCGGCCGGCTGCAGGGTCTCTTCGTGCTGTTCGCCGGACACCTGGTGCGGCCGCTGGCAGCCGCGCTCAGCGGCGCCTCCAGTCTCTCGGAGCGACCGCTACTGCCAGGTGCCAGTTGTAGCACCGCCGGACGTGGCCGGACCGGCTGCTTATAAAGAGCTGATTGTTGGTCGGCGGCTTAGGGCAGCCGCAGCTGTATAAGGAAGGGAGAGCTGGCGGCCCAGTCGCTCTGGCGCTAGACATAGACCCTATTTCCATGGGCATCACTGATCCGATCAGTGCCTCATAAGAGCTTAGACTCCAAATGGAAACACCTTACCGGTGCACAGTGGGGATTTTTCCGATCTAGCACGTCTTTATTCGTAGAGGGCAAACCATAGGTAGTATTGTAGCCAGATTGTGCACAGATATTGGCTGGTGTGTTCTGGTGAGAATGTTACCTGTAAATGTGCATAATCAACATAGTATAGGGGGTTCAATTGGACCCCCGTCTCAGCCGTATGGCCCCTGATTCAGCTAGAGCTTCGCGGAAAAATCAAGCGTGCTGCCTATGACGAGATGAGGCCGAATATATCCAATTTCAAAGTCCAAGGTCATTAGTTGACTTTCCAAGTCAGTTTACTAACCCAACACAAGTTGGGAAATCGAGACCTCTTGAAATTTCGTAAAGTTAGGGTGTTACTGGGTATTTTGGGGTGCTGATCACGAATTTCATGTTAGTTTTTTATCACAGACGATGTCTTTATGCATTTAGGCCAGGTCGGGTCAGGTCAGGTCAGATCGACCAGTAGGCGTCCTGCCGGCCATCCATAGTAGGTGTCACCTACTACTGACAGCTTCGTAACATGGTACGAAGGCACCAGAACTACTTCGTAAATATTCAAATGGCTGCTAAATTCAAAATCAGCACCAAAAACTACCCTAGTAACAAGTAAAACTTGAAAAAGTGAACCAAGGTCATCAAAGGTCATTGACTTGACCTTCACGTGACCTTGACACCCACCATAATGTTTGGCACCAACATCATTTCACATATTTGAACGCTTAAAACCACAAAAAGACTGGAAACCGCGGATAATGTGAGCTGGCATACGCCTAATCGCGATTCCGGCCAAACATGGTCTCGAGAAATATGTCAAAGGTCAGTTGGGTCAGAGTCATGAAATTTTAGGTTAGATATAAAATTCATTAAATCAAGAGCACCGAAAGTTTCGTCGCGATCGGCCGCTTTTTGCGCGAGTAATTTGCCAAAAACCATGGGGTTTTATATGACCCCTTCCCCCTCCCCCTCCCCACAAGTGCGAGGGTTAATAAGGTTACGGTATGTATAATGTACGCTTGTCATCCTATTCCTAATGAATGTGTCTCAGAAAATATGCATCATATAAATCACGAAGTAAAATTATTCGTCTATGTCCGGAACATACCTATATCGTGCTGTTTGCCCTAGCGCTCCTAGAGTGGGGTATTAAGATACTCTAATGTGAATATTCCGTGTTCAGGCAAGTTCCGGCAGCCAAACTAGGCGTTGTCTTGTGCAGGAGAAAGTGGCGAAGTCAATAGGATATGTTTCGGAGTGGAAATGTGGGGAAAACATTGTTGATTTCCTACATTTATATAGAATGCCATTCCTTCAATATGGTGTCTGTAAGTTTTTTTTTTGTAAATGGCTTTTTTTGTGACCTTAGTAAGGTTGTGGCATACATTCTGTTTGCCATTCCATTCCTAATAAAGGTGCCTTTCAGAAGATATGCAACTTTAACCCGCGCGGGGCTGGGGTCTCCAGCCGAACGCGCGGGGCTGGGGGGGGGGGTAAATTTTACCCCCCCTGTTATCTCCCGAACTAATGGTCCGATTTGGAAAATTCAAACGCCAATCGAAAGCTCTCATCACGAACTACTAAAAACATGTACTTAATTTAAAGTTTGAGGTCAAGGTCAAGGTCAGGTCAAGGGTACAAATTGCAAGTTTCTACAGTATCGGCCTTGCACAGTAGTTGCCGAAGAATGGAGTCATGGACTGAGACTGATCGCCCAAAATGTGTTCTTAGGCTACCAAGACAATATTAGTTGCATACAACATCATTCAGAGGTCAAGGTCAAGGTCAGGTCAGGTCAGGTCAGGTCACCAAAAAACAAAATATAGAAAAGGGCATGTGCGACACATGTTTTATGGGTCATTTTACTCATAGAATTCAATAGGCACACTCAATAAGTGATATGGACCACCTCTGGATGAATTTCAGGTCGAGGTCAGGTCAACGTCAGGTCAAGTGAGGTCAAATTTTGAAGTTGGTTGTTAAGGCCTAAAAAGGTGTCTATCTGATGCAGTTTTTCACGGCGAATCGAATGGTGCTATTTTTGTTTCCGTACGAGGTCCAGAAGTTCCAAAAAAGTCATTTTTCAAAAAATTTGTGTGTCGTGACGTCATGAAATTTTGAATAACTCCCACATTTTTGAACCGATTCTTCTAAAATTTGGTATGTAGGTGCACATATACCACGTCTGTGACATATATTCCGGTTTTTTCGATAGACTCAAAATTTTGGATTTTATAATGATTTTCCCAAAAAAGTCAATTTTTTGAAAAAATTTAGGCCAAAATCCAAAATTTTCAAAAAACCGAGATAGCCATTTGATAGACAAAGTAAAATTACGCATAACCTTTTTTGTTACGTCTTGATTCCTTTAAAAATGAAGATGTTAGCGGCGTTTGAACTTTTGCCGTTTTTGAGGCGAAAATGGCGAACATGACGTCACTAAAACGTCAATTTCTCAAAAATTTTCCGACGGATTTCGCTCAAATTTTCAGGGAACGTGTCAAATTGATGTAAGAAAAGGTACTGAAAATTTGGCGGCGCTGCGCGCCGCCGTTTTTGAGATATCGCAAAAATTCGCGAGGGGGGGTAAAATTTACCCCCCCCCCCAGCCCCGCGCGGGTTAAGACCTCGCAAGAATAAAACCAACAGGACAGGACAATGAAATTGAGCTATACTTTCTTGCCTTACTGAGCCCATTGAGTAATCACGCATGAGTGTGAACTTTGGGCGCATTTTTCCTAGTCTTGCTGTGGACATAAGATAAAACAATACCATATATGAAAAATGCAGACATTTCTTAGCCCCACTGACACAAAAAAATAAACAAAAATCAAAAAAAGATTTTTGGAATTAAGACGCGCTAGATCGGAAAAATCCCCACTGTGCGGTGGTCCGGATTCGAATCCAGTTCCGAAGCAAGCTGCCTTTTATTTTATTTTTTTTCATTGCCTAGATGTGTCTAGATAATTGGCATGGGCGGCGCCACCGGGGGGGACGGGGGGGACAGGTCCCCCGCTATCGAAAGTTAGGGGGGTACAGTACCCCCCTATCGGCGAGGGTCGTTCAATAGTTGATAATAATGCATTATAGTTAGAGCTATCCGTCGCATTTAAGGCATCGTTGGTTAATCAAGGCAGGTTCTGAATAAAGATTGCTGTTGGGATGCATCGCAGGGGGTCCTGGCCATCTGCAAAAGGTGTGGAGCTGTGATGCCTGTAGTTATAAGGTGATCGGCAGGGCCTCGGGGATCGTGCCCCCTTTTTGGGGCGCCAGGCAGGGTTATTACTTATAACCTCCCCACCCCATTGCCAGACCCCATTGCCGATAAAACCAAGTTCACTGAAATTCCATAGATTTCCGTTACCATATGAACATTTTCCATTCCTAATTAGTCAAATTCAAGCATGGCAGTTCTACCACAGGAACCATTTGAAATCTATGCCATTAACCCCAGCACTTGTGGGGAGAAGTGTTCGGATAGATCACAGGCAGGACCAAAAAAGCACGCAGTAGCCCAAGACCTTATAATTGGATATAGCATCGACTCCCTCTCGTCAAGGGGTTCGATAGCACTCGTTTTTTTTTCTGCAAAACTAAGTTCGGTCGGCGGGTCTAATCGAGCCCCCCATCCCTCCCCTTCTTACGTCAGCGGCTGTGAAAATGCCATTACCAGCTGTTGAAACATGGCAGTTGCTTTTGCATGAGTGCACGAAAGGGTTTTAGGTTCGTGATACGTGAAAGGTTCTACATGAAAATTGAGATACACCAGCTTATCAAATTGTGCTCACTGTGGTGCGCTCGGATTTACCTTGACTATTATAGTCTTTGAATTCTGGGGTGAAACAGACCAGTCAAGAAACCTGTTCCATAAGGAGAGCCACTAATGCTAAAGAGATGTGGGATGAGGTTTCCAGAGACCTTCATTACCTCCCAAAGGAAGGTAATGAAGGTCTCTGGATTTTGCCGAGCTATCGTAACAGCGCCTGCTGTAGTTACGATTGGAGGGTGAATATGAGAACGATGCAGGTCGTGCCAGCTCGAGCATGACGAACACAATGGTGCCGACACCACAGCTCTACTGCCATTTTTGACGAAGTTAATCAACAAGCACCGGAATCCTACCCTGGGGCATTTCACCTGCAGAGGTCGCCGGACCTGAGACCCTTTCACTCAATTTTTTCAACGGTGCATGCGCTCGTTTTTCCCGCGAAGCTCTTGGCAAGTAAAATCCATCAGAAAGTGTGATCAAATAACGGCTGGTGACCTTCCATGACCTAGCATGGCCTTTTGAGTGACCACCGATGACATGACCACTGACGGCTAGCCATTAGCTGCACCCTGCCCGTTACATATGGATCAGGTGGTGATGTCATGATTCTGAAATTATATTGCAGTTTTGGCGCACTTGTCAGAGCAGAAGACATTCCCACTTTTCCTCCACCATGACTATATGATGGTGAAGCCCTGAAGCTGACCAGACGTAAGATCGAAAATTTGAAAGCACGAAACGTAAGAATATATAGCTAGCACTGCTACTCATACCTAAGCAATTCGCAGCTTGTAGGAAACCAGCTTTGAGTTGGCAAGACTGCAAATTTTGATTTAGAGGCAAGGATGCTTGAAAAGGTGATCGATCTTAATTGTCCTAGGATAAGTTTGGAAACGGGATGCACCATTCGATGTGTTTTGGGCCTTGCCAAGTTTCGCGGCGTTACGTGCCTCGTTTTTTTTTGCATACACAATCAGTATCTACTTTTGGGATTTTCGATTTTCGGTCCCCGTCCCCCCCTATCGAAAACCCGTGGCGCCGCCCCTGATAATTGGACTTAACCCGCGCCCCAGTGGCGGTCTCAGCCAACTTCGCCCTAATGGGGGGGGGGGGGCATATGTTACCACCCACCTCTAACTCAAAAACTAAGAGAGCTAGAAAGACGCGGTAAAAAACAGTCGATAGCTCTCAATGCGTACGTTTGAAAGTATTTCGGTCATTTTTCACCTTAGAGCAATATTGGGGTCACTAGAGGTCATCAAAGGTCAAAATTTGCCAATTGTCATCATATTTTTCAGAAAACATGCCGCTATCTCAGGAACTATGGTAGCTAGAAAAACGCATGGAAAAGCAATCGATAGCTTTTGAACTCTTCTTTTGAAAAGGTCATTATCAATATTGACTTCAGGTCAACGGTTTAGCCTCCAGAGGGCAAAAACTCCAAAAATAGCTGTTTTTACGAAAAGTGTTTTTCGACAATAACTTTCGACTTCAAAAAGCCACGACATTTTTATTGCCAGGATCGTGTTCCCCTCACCGAGACGCGTCGAATGAACTATAATTTGACCTTAAAAGGTCAACTTGAAAATTTGACCTCAGGTCAAGGTCATGACCTGACCGGAAAAGGTCATGTTGCATATCAGTCGATGCGTCTCAACAAGACAAACACAATGAGACCATCCCCAGCGTTCTATCTCTTTCCAATCGCGAGTTATTGGCAAAAAAAACTGTTTGTAGCCTCAAATGACCTCGGATGACCTTTCTAGAGGCTATCAGTAAAAATGACACCTTGGTCATCACGAGTGGACTAAATCATTGTGATTCTGAAATATTTGGACTGTTCCTATGCGTACACACGGATCTAGAGGCATTTTCATTTTTCTCCATTGACTTGTAATGTAATGGAAAGGTCACGCCACTGACCTGACCTTAGGTCACGGATATAGAAATTCCGAGATATACAAATTGTAGGCGCCCATAACAGCATGCAATCCACCAAGTTTAAAACCTTTCTGACAAACACTGCAGACTGGACATGATTGCAAACTTTTTTTAAGGCTTGGTCAGTTAACTTGACCTGGTGACCTGACCTGACATGACCTGGGGTCAAAAATCTCACACATTGTCCAAAATTGATGTACCAAAAGCTACCCCAAGCGGCGCGGCGCTACGCGCCGCGGTTTTTTATTCACACGCAAAAAAAACGCGACAGGGTGGTAACATATGCCCCCCCACTGGGGCGAAGGTAAAGAAAATACGCTTAAAAGGATAATCGCTGAAAAGGTTTCGCTCATGTGATAGAAAGAACTAACTACCCAGAACGCAGACATTTATTTATGAGACACATTTCTCGAGGGGAAAGTTTCCGGGAATTGTATAAAAAATATCGTTTAGCTTCGTTTTGCTGTAGTAACTGCAGTTGATCACTTGGTCCTTCATTGACCTCAATATATTCGTTCAAATTGGCTTCGCTGATTCTGGTGCTCGTTATATGTGATGATTGCTGTTATTGATTTCGCCGAATTGTCACTCGCTCAAAAGATTCAGTCGCTTAAATTGGCAATCGCTGAAAGGGTGTGGCTCACCCATTTGGGGGCCAACTCAGTCAAAATCGGCCTGCTGCTAGATGTCGTTGGACAATGGGTGGCTGTTGCGGTGGGGTGGGTACTGAAATTGCCAAAATGTGGCATCTCTATTAGGGGTAAGCTAGAATCAAGAATGCAGGTTTTTAGTAACCGAAGGTTTGTTGTCAATAGTTAAAACACTATTCTTTAGAATTGTGTTTTTCTATTGAAAAACAAATCTGAGTTCCCTGACAATTTGGCAAAAGCTGCCTGAGATTATGCCGGTACTTTGACGGTTTTTATGGTAGTCGTGGCTCTGCGGCCGTTTTTTTTTTTGCGAAGTTATTCACCAAAAACGGAACCGTACCTTGGGGCACTTGACCTGACCTCAGAGGTCACCGGTTGACCTAGGACCTTAAAATCGGGTATCGATCTGTGCGTCTCGTAACGGCGCACGCGCTCGTTTTTTTCCGCGACGCGCTAGCTCTACCTGGGACGCGAAACGGCGAGGAGGGGTCGTACCCCCCCCCCCCCCCTCGGCCGGCGCGTATGTAGAAAATTTATAGTCCGACTCCGGCGAGGGTTAACTGCCTTTGAGGGCCCAGACCGGCCTCTAAAAGTCCCACACCGGCCTCTGATAGTCAATCAGCCCAGTTGCAGTGGTCGCTGATATAAAACCTCTTAAAAACGTTGCAGGCCCGGCTGAGCCTAGCTGGGCCGTTCATGCTGATTTTTATAGGCATATTGAAAAGACTCTCTTTGCACGTTTTACGCTCGCTCGTAATGAAAAAGTTGCTGGATGCCTCTGGAATTTGCATGGGTGCTTACGGCTGCGGAGGACAGGGGAACAAGTCCATCAGTTTGAGTTTCTGGACGGGGGTCTCCCTGAAAATTTAACATTTTTCTTTTGTCTCGATTTTGTTTTTAGCTCTGAGCATGTTTGCGAAAACAAAGTGGCCGAAATCCGAGGAGAAATTGGATTTGGGGGGTAGGTTAGGTTTTGGACCTCTGGGAGCCTGCCCCTCCCCCTTTTTCGAAAACGTTCCTACGCCTATGATGGGACGCCACGTGCGTTGACACGTTTGCTGAGTCACACGTGGTGAAGTGTGCAGTGGATCCCGGCGCAGCTGCAGCCGTCGCCGAGACCCTGAAGCGCATGCGCTGCGCCAGTCTCGCACACCGCTACATCTTCACTCCAGTAGCAGTGGAGACTACCGGCGTAGTCGGAGAAGATAAATGTAATATTTACTTCAGTTTCTGAGTTATGCGTCGACTTGTTGAAAATTGTCGACATTTGACCTGAAAATTGACGAAATTCGGCCATCAGTTACCTCTGGTACGACCTTTGACGTGACCGAAAAAATGACCGAAGTAACTTCGTCATTATTGTTGACGTTCTTTCAAACGCCGCCTTTCCCGTATCGCTATGTATCCTAGGAGTCAAGTTAGAAGGGGGTGTTCAAGCACTCCCCCCCCCCCCCCCCAGCAGGGCGTGGAAATCCAGGACCCCCAGCGGGGCGCGGGTTAAGCAAGTGAACCAAAACTGAGCTTGATGTGCCTGATTGGGCGTTTTGCACGAACATTATCTGACATAAGTGCCATAGCGTCAGTCTCTGCTTCTACCGAAGTCGATTTCCTGTCAAAATACGTGTTTTTTACGTGTCATGGCTAGAAGATGTTAGAGGTTTGTCACGTCAGGGCATAGGCGGCCGGCAGTGACGCGCGTCGATTGGTGACTGACTGGCTGGCTGCTACCCAGGTGACGAGGAGGGCTCCTGTGAACTGGCCGAGTACGCCCTGGACACGCTCACCAAGGTGTGCCAGCACGACACAGAGGGCTTCCTCAACAGCGAGCGTTTCCACGTGCTGCTACAGCCTCTGGTCGACCAGGTGAGCAGATGGCAGGTACACTGGAGGACAGCCGGGGTGATACTGATGGGCACGGAGTGGAGACGCCAGGGGGACAGTGGAGAAACAGGTACAGTCGACGCAGTAGGTACAGTGGATCTAGTAAATATCTCCAGACGTAACTAGATGGCGTTGAGCCTTAGTCGAGTCCATGTCAAAGTGAAGGGGTGGTCAGTACCGAGCTGGGGAGGTGGGGAGGGGCGAGGTCACGGTATGGGTGACCTGTCAAACAGCCCCGGCGCAGCTGGGCGCTGCCGCAGGCAAATGACGCATTCCAGCCGGCCCGCTGTCATATCGCGGTGGCGGGCCTGGCGGCCGGTAGCCTGACTGCTTGGAATTGGAAAGGATAAAGGCGTGGGTTTGCCGTGGCCGGTGCATCTATTATCACCTTTGACGCACTCAAAGTAATGCATATGCATATGTGATGTTGGTAATGCATGATGCTGTGGTAGGCACATATGCCCTTTCCCCCCCCCCCCTCCAAAGGCAAATCAGAGGGCCATCATATCATTTGTTCCCCTCCCCCACCCCCCAACAATCAATGGGCCCCCATGGGCGTATGGGGCTCTGGCCCTTATTTGAATGTCACGAGGCTCAGCTCAAGAAACCCACGCCAGCTATTAAATCGCGCCCCGTAGGGCTATCGGCGGACCCTACCACCCGTAGGGGGGGGGCCGTTTCGCCCCCCCCCCCTAAGATCTCGGAAATTTACCGGTCGATTTTCAAAATTCAAACGGCGTTCGATAGCCTCACCCGGGAACTACCTTGTGACCAAATTTCATTGACCTAGGTCAAACTGATGACGTCACAGGTCAGGTCAAAGGTCGGATTTTCACCGTTCGCAGGCATTTCATGAAATGTGTTGTGAAATCGAGGAAATCGGTAATTTATTGAAAACCATCGATGGTAGGGGAAGGTGGGGTAAGACGGCCCAGCGGGGCAAGACGGACCACCAGCCCTCCCGGCTGAACCGCTGCTGGTATCTACTGCTTTATGCACTCACTATGTTTGTTTTCCTTCGTAACAATGGCCACCTTGAGCTCATGCTGCTAGGATGCATAGCTTTTGAGTTATTGAGAAAAATGTTGTTTTTCGTCAAACCGATCTAATATAAGAGGTCTACGGGTGATTCAATTACGGCGCCTTTCTTGCACGATTAGTTTCTATTTTGCACTTAACTGTGAAGAACAAAGTTATAAACTTAGTTATAGTCACACTTCAGGAAAGGCAAGGTCTTGCAATGTTGGGCTATTTGACATATATGTCATGATAATGACAGAATTTAGATTTGGGGCAAGACGGACCACTGTGGTCCATCTTACCCTGTTGTGGTCCATTGTACCCTGCATATGGGAAGTTCTTTTCCAAAACATTGACACAAGTTTAAGTAAGTTAATTTTTCAGGAAGGAGTCTTTGCTGCATGTGAGCCATGCATGCAAGTGCTCAGTTAGCATGTATTCATGCCAAACGACAATCAACACACAATACACATGTTCCCAGCTTTTAGCTGCACTTCCATCACACATGAGTAAAGAATAAAGGCTCATTCTGTTATTTTACCATTTTGGTTACCTTTTCTTACAGGAGTACAGAGCAGAAGTGTAACACACATGAACGGATAGCAGGCACTGCTGGGTGGTCCGTCTTACCCCACGTTTTTTCTTGTCTGAGTTTTTGACATGTCCCTCTTTAAGAGCATCCACCACCTAGATGTCTTTAATGTGAAATTTAGTCTTTACACATATCAACAGAGGAAGGATTGAGCATTCCGAAGACTATAAATAATATGAATTACGAGAGCAGTGTAGATGCGGCCTCAAACCTTAGCTGGTCCGTCTTACCCCACCTTCCCCTACATTGTTCGTCAAACACATACTTTGCTATCTGAGGTCACTGATACCAGGTCAGGTCACAGCGAGGTCAGGTCCCCGGGTTCACAATATGAAAGTGTCGTGTGGTACATGTTTTATGGTCCATTTTACATGACAAATGCGATTATGTGGGTTAGGCAGCCTTTGGGGCCAGCCTAGGTCACGTTTTGGTGAAGGTCAGGTCAAGGTCAGGTCAAATTAGGTCAAATTTCAAAGTTGATAATTTTGTATAAAATGGGTATTGATTCGATGCAGCTCGTCACGGGGAGTCTAATGGTGGTCTTTATTTTGCTCTACGAGATCTAGAATAGTCAAAAATTGAGTTTGAAAATTTGACGTCATCATTTTTAAACAGTTTTTTCGCTATAACTTGGCCAAAAAACGAGGTATCGATCTGAAATTTGTTATGTAGATAGAAGATGGTAGGTACTATCACATATATTCTGTTTTAACTCAAAAAACATTTTGGATTGTTTTGGCTAATATATCCAATAAAATGCTTTTTGATTTTTGGGGGTCAAAACTCAAAAATTTTAAAAATCAGAGATAGCAGTTTTGTAGCCCTGTCAATTCTACACCTTTTATGTTTGATCATTTTTCTGTATCTTCAAAGCTGTAGGCCTGACAGGTCTTCTCGCGAAGGTCTTTTTTCGGTCGAAAATGACAGAACATGACGTCATTCTGACGTCGTTTGTGGCCAACCTATCGTAGCCTCTGGAAAAAAAATTGGTCACAACGTGTAATATTGATGCCGGGAGGGGTTCTGAAAGTTTGGTGGCGATATCTTCAGCCGTTTAGGAGATATCGACGGAAAAGGACAGGGGGGCCGTTTGCCCCCCCCCCCCTGGGGGGTCCTGGCTGGGGTCCTGGATTTCCACGCCCTGTTGGGGGGGGGGTGTTTAAACACCCCCTTATAATTCGGCTCCTGGGCCACGTAGCGATACGCGAAAGGCGGCGTTCGAAATAGCGCCAAAAATAATGACGAAATCACTCCGGTCACTTTTTTGGTCAGGTCACCAGATGTCATTGAAGGCAAAAGCCAACGCATAACTCGGGAACCAATAGAGCTGCAGCGCCGTGGAAAAGCGCATTCGAAAAGCGCCCTATCAACGACCTTTCTGAATAATTCTCTCAGATTTCACCTAACGTCAGCGGTTTTACCTGCAGGGGCCAAAAACTGCCAAAACAACCGTTTTTTCGGAAGTTTTTCTGCAATAACTTTTCACTCAAGCCATGCACGAGCTTAGTTTTACCGGCATCGTGTTCCTCTCGTCAAGACGCATCGAATGAACTACCTATAATTTGACTTCGAAATGTCAACTTGAAAATTTTACCTCAGGTCAAGGTCATGACCTGACCGGAAAGGGTCATGTTGCATATCAATCGATCTGTATCGTCGAAATGAACACATCTAAGGTGTTTTCATCGCTCTAGTATGCCTCTATCAAAAGTTATTTGCGAAAAACTGTTAGACACCATTCGTGATCTGAGATGACCTGAGGGGCATAAACAGGGGTCGTCACGGACACCATTTTCATGTTCAGTGTGTCTAAGTTACTTGTAATTCAGTGTTTGGGAGTGTTTATAATGGCTTTCGTCCAAAAGAGGCGCATTTCAGTTTTCTCCCATTGACTTATGATGACTTGAGGATGTCGCAAAATTGACCTGACCTTAGGTCATCGATATCAAAATTCTGAGGCGTACATTTTGTACACACTATTGCTGTTAGCAACATCTGAAAGTTTCAAAGCGATCGGTTACTATGTGTAGATATGGGAGACATTGAAACTTTTTATGAGGTGTGGTCACTTCAAGTGACCTGGTGACGTGACCTTGAATGACCTTGGCCTGAAATTTTCACAACATGTGTAGTATTGATGTATGATAAGGTGTGTCACAAACGGCAAAACGCGAAAAAATACAGGAGGTGTTAAAACACACACCCCCAGCACGTCGCGGGTTAACAGCGCCCATACCGGTCTTTGAGGGTCCTACACTGACAGACACTGACAGTAGCGGCGGAAAACCTTCAATTAAGGGGGGCACTGCCGACTTTTGGTCCCATTCTTTCCATGCAACGCACATAGGGCTAATGTTAAAAGGCTCAAATCAAAGGGGGCACGGTGCCCCGGTGCCCTCCCCGTTCCGCCGCCTATGTACACTTGATCTCGGAGGGCCCTTCAGTAGCGGTCAAGTGCCTACATTGACCGCTAATAAGTGAGAACCCACATTGACCTCTGAGGGCCCTCCACTGGCATTCGAGGGTCCCTAAACCAGCCTCAGGTGGCCTCATTTCTGTGTCTGGGGTCCCAAGACTAACCTTTAGGTGCCTCTGAGGGCCCCGCACTGAATTCTGAAGACCCGATGCCGGCCTCTTAGGGTCCGCATCGGTCTCTGAGGGTCCATCCTGGCCTTAGGGGTCCAACCCCGGCCCATGCCGGTCTTTTAGGGTCCGACACTGACCTCTTAGGGCCCATGCTGGTCTGTAATGACCCACATTAGCCACTGATGACCGAAGTCGGTCTCTAAAGGTCTCAAACTGCCCTTTGCAGGCCCTGGTCTCTGAGGGCCCAACTGGCCTCTAAAGGTCCCACACCAGCGTCCCAAAATTTTACTTTGGCTTGGGTGTAAGAGGAAGATACTCCGCACTGCAAAGAGGGCTGAGAGTGGAAATTTGCCAGTAAGAAAGGCACTAAAAGTTGAAACAGGGATCATCATTTTTTTTTTGTAAATGTTGGAGAACGTGGGAGCTGCATTATAAGATGATTTAATGCAATATGGAGGTAGGAAAGCCAGCCAGCAAACGTACGTGCAAGTGCTCTTTATTGGTAAAATTGGGAGTGAAAAATTGTTCTGGAAAATTGAAGATGATAGTGGAAAATTGATTTCAATTGGATGTCACTTCCCACCCAAAACTAGCAAATTTTGGGACACTGCCCACACCGGCCTTTCATAAGTCAATCAGCCCAGTTGCAGAGGTCGCTGATATATAAACATCTTAAAAACGTTACAGGCCTAGCTGAGCCTAGCTGGGCAGTTCATGCTGATTTTTATAGGTATATTGAAAAGACTCGCTTTGCACGTTTCACACTCGCTCGTAATAAGATTCTTTTCTGGATGCCTCTCTTATTTGCATAGGTGCCAACGGCTGCGGAGGACAGGGGGACGCGTCCATGAGGATGAGTTTCTGGATGGCAGTCGCCCTGAAATTTTAAACATTTTTTGTCTCGATTTTTTTTTTTACCTTGAGCATGTTTGCGAAAACAAAGTGGCCGAAATCCGAGGAGAAATTGGATTTTGGGGGTAGGTTTAGATTGTAGACCTCTGGGAGCCTGCCCCCCCCCCCCCACACACACACTTTGGAAAACGTTCCTACGTCTATGATCCACACGACAAGCACACGCATGTACATTGTACATATAGCAGACCACATGGCCAGCGGGTGTGTCTGACGGGGCCGCCCGTGCCGGCAGCTGGAGAACGAGCAGGGCGCCGAGGAGCGCCGCCAGCGGCGTGTGCACGGTCACTTGGTGCCCTGTCTGGTGGCGTTCCTGGCCGCCGCCGGCGACGACTCACTCTGGAAGCCGGCCAACCACCAGCTGCTGCTGAAGACGCGCCACCAGTCGCCGCAGGTACGGACCGGGCGCGCCAGAGCACGGGAGGTGGCACAGTATTGGCACATAGTCCAGCGAATATACTGTGTTCGGTTTGTCCAATGGTGCAGGTGACCAGTGTATGGAAGGTGCTGTGTTCGGTTTGTCCAATGGTGCAGGTGACCAGTGTATGGAATGTGTTGTGTTCGGTTTGTCCAATGGTGCAGGTGACCAGTGTATGGAATATACTGTGTTCGGTTTGTCCAATGGAGCAGGTGACCAGTGTATGGAGTATGCTGTGTTCGGTTTGTCCGATGGTGCAGGTGACCAGTGTATGGAATGTGTTGTGTTCGGTTTGTCCAATGGTGCAGGTGACCAGTGTATGGAAGGTGCTGTGTTCGGTTTGTCCAATGGTGCAGGTGACCAGTGTATGGAATGTGCTGTGTTCGGAGTGCTGTGCCGCTCCGACAGTGTCTGCTGCGCCGTCGGTGTGTGTATGGGGTGGCTGTGTGGCTGAGTACGGGCTGCCCTCAGGTGCGGCTGGACGCCGTGGCCTCGCTCTCGGCCGTGCACGCCCGACTCGGCGACGACTACCTGGCGCTGCTGCCCGAGACGATGCCGTTCCTGGCCGAGCTGCTGGAGGACGACGAGCCGCGCGTCGAGGCCGCCACCCAGGCGCTCATCGGCCAGATGGAGGCCACTCTGGGCGAGTCACTGCAGCAGTACTTCTGAGCCAGCCGGACCGCGGCCCGCGCGCGCAGTGCTCGACGCCGTGGTGGTGTGTCGGAAATGTTTTGCCCGTCGGTGACTGATGGTAAATGAAGCGGCAGCGGGCCCTCGTTGTCTGGTTTACAGCGGAGATGGACGAGAGAGCGGGGGCAGCGCTGAGCGCACTGAACGGGGCCACAGCCGGCCCACTGCCAGGGACGGCGCCACAGGGGAGCAGCCCCCGCCCAAACTCTGAACTGGGCCACAGCCGGCCCACTGCCAGGGACGGCGCCACAGGGGAGCAGCCCCCACCCCAACTCTGAACACCAACTCTGAACTGGGCCACAGCCGGCCCACTGCCAGGGACGGCGCCACAGGGGAGCAGCCCCCACCCCAACTCTGAACACCAACTCTGAACTGGGCCACAGCCGGCCCACTGCCAGGGACGGCGCCACAGGGGAGCAGCCCCCACCCCAACTCTGAACACCAACTCTGAACTGGGCCACAGCCGGCCCACTGCCAGGGACGGCGCCACAGGGGAGCAGCCCCCACCCCAACTCTGAACACCAACTCTGAACTGGGCCACAGCCGGCCCACTGCCAGGGACGGCGCCACAGGGCAGCAGCCCCCACCCCAACTCTGAACTGGGCCACAGCCGGCCCACTGCCAGGGACGGCGCCACAGGGGAGCAGCCCCCACCCCAACTCTGAACACCAACTCTGAACTGGGCCACAGCCGGCCCACTGCCAGGGACGGCGCCACAGGGGAGCAGCCCCCACCCCAACTCTGAACACCAACTCTGAACTGGGCCACAGCCGGCCCACTGCCAGGGACGGCGCCACAGGGCAGCAGCCCCCACCCCAACTCTGAACACCAACTCTGAACTGGGCCACAGCCGGCCCACTGCCAGGGACGGCGCCACAGGGGAGCAGCCCCCACCCCAACTCTGAACACCAACTCTGAACTGGGCCACAGCCGGCCCACTGCCAGGGACGGCGCCACAGGGGAGCAGCCCCCACCCCAACTCTGAACACTGGCCGGCCCTCTTTCAGCCAGCAGTCAGCCTGTGGACGGAATGCTCTCTGGGTGTGCAGAAAGCAGCTTTCTGGGCAGAGCTGTATAAATGACTTCAGGAGTGGGGAATCAAGCCAAAGGGGCCTTCTCAAGATGCCGCCGCTACGATAAAACTTACGGACTTTGGCCCATGTTTTTCAAAAGGGCCCAATTTAGCAAAAAAAAAAGGTGAAACAAAATCATTTATTTTTGTATCTTGGGTGATTGTGGCCCTGTCCTATCTTCTCAGGCTGTAGAAAGGGTCCGGGCTAAAGAGGCCCCATGCCACGTCTGAGAGGGCCCATTTAAATGAAAGGGCCCATGGGCAAGGTCTGGGAGGTACCATATTATGCCTGAGAAGGAGAGGGCCTGAAACAGACGCAGTGGCGTCCCGAGCTGAACTGTTTATTTCAGGCAGACACACCGTCCCCAGCCTGGGCTCCACCGCCCGAGGCGAGGTCAGGCCACTCTGACTCACAGTGGCGGGCGCAGGCTCACAGTGGCGGGCGCAGCGCACACGGGCGGGTCCAGGGTTCAAACGCAGCGCACACGGGCGGGTCCAGGGTTCAAACTATTACACCCTTCCACCCCGGAGCATTTCGGTGATGTTCCTCGCAAAACCTAGACCATGAAACCATAACACTTAAACCATAGTAGCAAACATTCAACACAAAACCACTTGGAAACGCAAACCAGATAATAGTTACCATTACTAAAAAGGCTTTAAACAACACACATAAGATCACTGAATCGCAGTGCTACGAACACTGAAACCGCTGGGGAGGACGCAGCGAATCGCGCGGTCGTAGATGGTAGCGCGGTACATCGGGGACATGCGGTGTCCCAGGGGCCGACAGAGCGACTGCGGAGGCCGGTGCCACGGGTTCCGGCGCAGCGGCCGCGGGGCTCGGCCGCCCACTCGGCGCCACGGCGGTCTCAGCGTCCAGCCGGGGAGGCTCACACGGCGGGGAGACGGCCGCGCTCCCTCCACGGCGGTCTCAGAGTCCAGCCGGGGAGGCTCATACGGCGGGGAGACGGCCGCGCTGCCGTCCCACCGGCGAACGAGCGGCGGCCGGGCCTCAGTTCCAGCCATCACCGACCGCCGGCGGACCCAGTCCACGTGTCTCCAAATGACGCTCCCATCCTGCAATTGAACGGCAACCTTAACACCATGCTGTTCTACCACCACGCCTGCAAGCCATTTGCTCCTCTCTGTTCCCTGTAAATGGTCTACAGCTCCCACATACACTGCTTCACCCACCCGCACACTACGCTCCTGACAGCCACGATCAGCATACAGTTTTTGTTTCGTCTGGTGTTTCCTCACTCTGCTCTCTACGTCCGGCTTCACCAGATCTAACGGCGTGCGGACCGTCCTACCTAAAAATTACTCTACAGGAGTCACACCCGTAGTTGAGTGTGGCGTGACACGATAGCGGAACAAAACACGTGATACTTTAGTGTGCACACTGCCAGTGGTCTGTTTACGCATGCTCATTTTAAAAGTTTGGACGCTGCGCTCTGCCAATCCGTTTGACTTAGGTGACAGCGCTGGGGAGGTCAGATGACAGACACCATTCAATTGACAGAAGAATGCTTTAAATTGCTCCGACATGAAACACTGAGCATTGTCAGATACAAGCGTTTTCGGCAGTCCCCAGGTCGCAAACCATTCACGAAGGAATTCGATAGTGACCTCAGAGGTACAAGTTCGTGACGGATATATGTCCATCCTCTTTGAATGCGCGTCTGTGACCACCAAAAACATCCAACCGTTCACCGGCCTGCAGTAGTCCACGTGGATACGCTCCCACGTTTTTTTGGGCCATACCCACGGATGAATTGAGGTTTCGGGTACGTTAGCCCGGTGAGCCTGACACACTATGTGCTTTTGGTGTAATAACTTTGAATGACAGAGACACTCCTGTAAAATGACTCAATAGAAATGAGAAGAGGGTTCGTGCACACACTTCGGCAATGGTTTTCAACAGCCATTAGACGTATTCATCAATGCAGATTGCTTATTGTGATGGTGGCAACCAACCACTACCTGGAGGGCCGTACATGCGAGCGAATGATTTTGTTAGTGTTTCGCCATTGTGACCATCATGAAGAGGTTTCAAAATTTTGCTTTTCCCTTGCTCCGGAATGACCACCCGTGTGCCCCACAGGAGGCATCCATCCTGAATACTCAGTTCGGCCTGTCGAGACCGATACGGTCGGAAAGACGGCGATAACACATCTCCCGTTGCCGGCCACCCATTCTTAACGCAATGCATCACGGCTGACAGGATTGGATCACGGGAGGTCCACAATCGAATGTGATCCACAGTCACTGGTGAAGCGTCTAAAAATTCCATTACATGGATCGTCTCTGCGGGCACGGGACTAGACAGGGTGGCCGCAGGCAACGGCAGTCTGCCGAGGGCGTCGCAATGTGCCTGTCGTACTCCGGGCGCATATTCCAAGTGGTAGTCGTAAGCGCCTAACATGAGGGCCCACCGAACTACTCTGGGAGATGCCATCAAAGGAAGCGGTTTCATCTCCCCGATCAGGCCCAATAAAGATTTGTGGTCCGTCCGAACCACAAACGGACAACCCGCCAGGTAGTAGTGGAACGTTTTGACCCCAGATATGACTGCCAGGTCTTCCCTGTCTGTCTGGGAATACCGCTTTTCCGTATCATTAACCCGCGCACCGACGGGGGGGGCGGATATCCGCCCCCCCCCCCCCTGAGGTTTTTCGCGAATAGCGGGAAAACCGCGGCGCGTAGCGCCGCGAAATTTGGTATGACTATTCCCTTATCAATTTTACACATGGTGTGCAAGTTTGAACCTCCTACCTTTCAAGGTCAGGTCACCAGGTCACTTTGAATGACCCAACCTCAAGTCACTTTTTTGCAACTTTGTCACCGTGCCAGAGCTACAGTATATGTCGGAGGCATTTGAAAGTCGCAGGATGTTATTAGGTCATTAGTAGCTACAATTTGTATATCTCGGAATTTTGATATCGGTGACCTAAGGTCAGGTCAATTTCGCGACCTCCCCATTATAAGTCAATGGGGGAAAAATCGACTCCCTGTTTTTACCACTAAAACGGGTCGGAATGGCCCCATATACCATACATGACTTCATATACGATCAACCTTCACTACCTTGAGGTCTGTTTTGCTGTTGGGCAGCTGTGAGGTCATGTGACGTCATCAAAGGTCACCAAAGGTTTTTGGCCAATAACTCCGTACAGGAACAAGATACAGACGCGTGGATGGTCTCATTGTGTTCAGCTCGTCAAGACGCATCGAATGATATACATGATGACCTCGAGGTCACGTGACCTGAGGTCAACCTTTGACCTTGACCTTTCGAGGTCAACATATATATCATTCGATGCGGATTGACGAGAGGATCACGATGATGCCCTTAGTTTGTTCCTATCTTGACTAATTCGAAAGTTATTCGAGAAAAACTCTCTCCATATTCAGCGCCGCCATTTTGACTTTTTCGACCCCTGTGACGTCATCTTTGACCTGACCTGAAAATGACCTTTGTAAAAATTGTAGATCTTGACCGTGCGTATCCGATGCCGTTTACCGCTTGTCGCTATCTTGCTTCGTTCTCGAGATCTCAGGGGGGGGGCGGTCATCCGCCCCCCCCCCCCCGTCGGTACTAAGTTGGCGCAGACCCCCGTCGGTGCGCGGGTTAAGTGACCTCGAGTAGAAAGCGACTGGGCGCTCTCCCTGAGGCTTCCGTTGGCTGAGTACACAGCCCAATCCCACCGGACTCGCGTCGCAGGCCAGGATCACCGGTCGAGCTGGATCGAAATGGGCCAGCACCGGTGGATTTTTTAACAGACCTTTTGCCTCGTCAAAAGACCTCTGCTCAACCTCTGTCCACCGCCATGGCCGGTTGGTTCTGAGAAGTGCATACAAGGGCGAGAGCTTTGATGCAAGGCCCTGCAAAAACTTGCCATAGTAGTTTACCAGGCCTAGCCAGCTGCGGAGAGAGGCGACGTCTCTCGGCTCGGGAGCACTGGTGCGTGACCTTGTCATCGGTTGTTTCCACCCCATTGCCGCTTACTTTGTGCCCCAAGTAGGTCACACTTTTCATGCCAAAACAGCACTTTTCCCGGTTCGCCTTAAGCCCTGCCTCACTCAGTCTGTGTAGAACCTCGCGCAGTGCCTCCCCGTGACTCTGCTGTGGTGCCCGCTACCACAACGTCGTCCAAAAATACACAGACGCCAGGGATCCCGGCTAGCAGCGGGTCCATCGTCCTTTGGAACAGAGATGGCGCTGAGGCGTAGCCAAAACTGAGTCGGGTCGGTCTCGGGAGACCCCTGGATGTGTTGACAGTCAAATATTCCCGTGAGCCTTTAATTTTATCGAGTACCATCTGATTGTATGCACACTTAAGATCTATCTTTGAAAATAATGTGCAGCCGGCCAGCATAGTCAAAAGCTCTTCCACCCGTGGAAGTGGATACTGCTCTACGTGTGCGGCCCTATTGATAGTCAGCCTATAATCCCCACACAGTCGCATCTTTCCGCCGGGTTTCGGAACCACCACTAACGGAGCGGCCCACTTACTGTGTTTGACTGGCTCCCAGAGTCCCTGCTGGATCTGCTGGTCCAGGTCTGCCTCCACTTTATTATTATTTTTTTGATTCATCATCCACAGGCATAGAAACCCAAGAATGGACGAAGTCTCATATAAAAACGCTGCACACATGCAGCACCATCACAGCACGCACATCACACACGTCTCACACACATACATACACTCTCTAAGTCGTGTTACGCTGAGCGGTCTGACGGACGGTACGTCTCCACTGGTAGGAGCTTTGGTGCCATATATCGGCCTCTCGGCTGACATTCATCAGCTCGTTGCAGGCTTCCGGGATGCGGACAAACAAGCCGCGCTTAATAGTGTTGACCCTTGCGTAGGGGACATGAAATAAGGCCGGCCTGCGCACGTTCCTCGCCGGCACGGCGAGAGGCAGATGCTGCAGGAGGTACGACGAGTCTATGACCTGATGGTGGACATTTCTAATAAACATGAGGTCATGTTGTCTACGCCGACGCGATAGGTTTTCCAAACCAAACTGTTGCTCCAGCACGTCGTATCGCACAGGCACATCAGTGAATCGACAGCGAACGCGGAGCCACGTCATGAACTTGTGCTGTATGCGCTCTAATCGCAGCAAATGAGTGGCAGCCGCGCCTCCCCAAATAACACTGCCGTACTCGGCTATCGATCTCACGTTCGCACAGTACGAGGTGATAATCGCCTGAGATTCACATCGATAGAGTGACCGGCCGTGCTTCCCTGTCTGAAACGAGCGGATTAGGAGACCTAGCGCCCTGTTTGCTTTGCGCACTGTGCAGTCAATGTGGTCAGCAAACGTCAGTTTTTCATCAAGCACAATGCCTAAGTCTCGCATTTCCGTCACTCTACCCAGGGACTCGCCGCCTAAAGTGTATATGCCGGTGATTCGAGCGCGACGAAGTGAAAATGACAACACTCTGCACTTGCTGGGGTTGAGGGACATGCACCACTGCTGTGACCAGTCGCACAGAGCATCTATCTGTCTTTGTAAGAAATCACAGTCCGCCTGGCGCTCTATCCTGTGATACAGTTTCACATCCAGAGGCGGATCCAGCTCAGAGTTTTTTGGGGGGGGGGCAAACCATAAAAATTTATCGATTCTTTCCATGCATCGTCCATAGGCGTAATGTTAAAATCATGCCGTTTGGGGGGGCAAATGCCCATTTTGCCCCCCCCCCTGGATCCGCCACTGTTCACATTATCGGCAAACATCAGACATTTACAACTCACAGCATCAGGTAAATCATTGACCCTCGCCCATGTAGGGGGGGGGGTAGTGCAACCCCCCCCCCCTGAGGTTTTTCTTAGCTGCACGCCGAACCGTTTCAGATAGCCTGCTCAACTTTTCAGTACCCTATGGGGCATCCTTTGCGCAACTTTTGTTTTTTTTTGTCAAGGTCATGTCAGGTCACGGAGTTATGACGTCATACCTAAAGGGAACAACCTCCGGCCAGATTTACGCTAAATTGGAGATTGCTTCACATTGGTATAAATGCCGACTGACCTGACACACTGATGGATTGTTTTAGAATCATAACTGGCTGATTTGACATTGGCACAATGTCCGTTGACCTTTTCAAGGTTACGAAAGGTCGAGGTCAAGTCGGTGACCTCGGTTGACCTGTAATGACTTCTTCCACTTGTATGCCTTTTCGGGGTATTTTGATGCCCTGAATTCGAATTTGCTATCCATTTCAGGCATCGTCGGTTGTTTCTTGTAGTTCATTTTGGGTCAGGGTCAGGTCAGTGACGTCACACGCCTACGTTACCCAATGCACAAATGACCTTACAGACTTCCGATGCCCCCAACGCATCATTTTTAAAGTTATGACATCGAAATACACACCAAACGATAGAGAATTGATCAAGGATCACGAAAGTGAAGGTTTCAAGTCGATATCACTTACCGTTTTGCCGCAATCGGCCAGGGCATATTTTAACATACTGACTGCGTCCCATTTTGGGACGCAGCCCTCTGCCTTTGGGACGTAGCCCTCGCGAAATTTGGACCACTGCGTCCCACACTGAAATGCCACGGTTTCAGCCGAAAAGTGCGAGCAAAAATAAGTAACATGCCTCGGTCTTTTACTGTGGAAAAGATGTTGGCTTTCCGATTGTTTTGTGCCCTGATTTACTATGTACCTAGGCACATACAGGGTGGAAAGTAATTACGCGAACATGTATTTTCTTACAATTTCGCCCGTCAGTGGAGATTTTGTATGAGCGCGGGCTGTTATGGAACATGACTGGTCGTGTTTGTTGTCGCCTCATCTAACAAAAGTGACCTTACTTTGAAAAATGACTTGGAAGGTCTACAACACCTCTCGGCTTCGAGTGGTTCTGACGCCATACGCTGCTCAAGACCAAAATGGGCAAAGAGCTCAATTTGAAGTTGCCAGGGAAAGCGTTTGTGATTATTTTGGCTGGATTGGTGCGGAAGGGACTCGGAACGGTCTCGGCACCAGCATTACTCAATTACACCTTTGGTTGAAGCATAATAAAACTTAAGAGGACTTAAAAAGCAAAGCCGTTGGCGGCAGTAAAACCTCGGCGAATTCAGGCGCCGAATGGGTGGTCACCATTTCCGCGACCAAACGACAACAGTCGACCCGAAAACAGGCGAAATGGTTTACTTTGGCCGGGTACCCGATCTAAGATATCACGATTCATGCATAAATCCGTGAAAATTCGAAAATCAAGCCGTACAAACAATCGAGATGGCCAAAATTCATGAATTAGCAGCAGGATTGTCAATTTAAGTTTTCTAAAGACCGCCAAACCTGAACAGAGGAGGACAGGCAGCTGGCTTTGTGGTTGGGTGAGACATCTTCGAAGCTATTTCATCCGTCAAACCTGCAGAACAACGCGTTGGGGGCTGCTGATGCGTCCGACGTCCCGCCCGTCCCAACCTTCAAACATCCGGCAAAGGAACACACATCAGCGTGTTATGAGCGCCCGGATGGTGTCAGAATTGCATGTAGTGACCAACAAGGCCACCAAAAATAAAGTATACAACTAGTGGAACATCCTTCCAGACGAGTCTCTTTATCTAATCCATCAATGCACCAAAAGGGGCAAAATGATTGAGCGCACTTTTGTGCCCGACGCAAAGAAACTCTTCTTCATGATTGATAAAGTCCTTCCTCTCACGGCCAAAAAGACGCAAGACTGGTGCTTTGAGAACCCGTTCTTCTTCTGGGCATATAATGGTCAATCTGGGAATAGCCCAGGCCTCAATTTGATCAAAAATATCCAGGCGACTCTTCAGGAGAGCGTCTAAGAGCTGCTAGTAGCCACCAACATCGATTGCCTCACCAGACAGCTCCAGGAGGCGTGGACTAAGCTTTGGCCAACAGTGCTTGACATGCTCATGTCAATTATGCCTGAACGCCTTTGTCAGTGTATCGCACATAAATAGGAATATATGAAAAGATGAAATTTTCATGTTACCGCCGCTTTTTCCATTGCTATAAGACGAAAAAGTATGTTCGCGTAATTACTTTCCACCCTGTACATGCCCTCTCCAGTCCTTGTGCCCTGCCCTACCCTTGGTCATACACCTTATTATGTTCTTCCCTACTATACCCATATGATATGTGCCCTGCCCAGTGCCCTGTCCTTAGGTATTGTACCTTGCCCTGCCCTTTCTTCAGGCCCTGTGCCCTGCTCTGCATTCAGGCCCTGTGCCCCGCTCTGCCCTGCCCTCAAACACGATACTTTATGTATTCTGCCTGGAAATTTGATGCGCTGCCTTCCCGTCTTTTGGCCCCGTGCCCTGCCCTACCCTAGTTTGGGGCCCCTGCCCTTCTCTGCCCTCAAGCCTTGTGACATGTCCTGCCATCAGACCCTGTGCCGCTGCCTTGTCTTCAGGTACTGTGCCCTGCCCTGCCATCAGGCCTTGTGCCTTCCCATGTCCTCATGCCCCGGCCCCGCGCCCATCCTCGAGCCTAATGCCTTGCCCTGCCTCAGGCCCTGTCCTGTCATGTTCTGCTTCCAGGCCTCATGCGCATTGCCCTGCCCTTAGACCCTGTGCCCTACTCTGCCATTAACCCTATTCCTGGCGGGGGGCCTTTAAGGCCCCCCCCCTTCAGGTTTTTCTTGTGCCATTGCCAAACGCCGCAAGACTGAAAGCTCATACTCAGTGACTTTTTCTAGACATTCATTGCGCACATTTTGACAAAAAAGTTGCCGGGTCAGGGGTCAGGTCAGGTCACCAGAGGCGGTTTGGTGACCCCACCTCAGAAAAGTTTGCAATCATGCCAGAGCTAGAGTTTTTGACCGATCAATTTCTTCTCTTCAGGTTTTAGTTAGGGTACCAGTATGTGCAATTTGTTTATCTCAGAATTTTCATATCTGTGACCTGAGGTCAGGCCAGACTCGTGACCTTTACATTGCAAGCCTATGGGAAAATATTGAAACGCCTCCTGCTTCGTGTAAACGAGTCAAAACCACCCAATTCTTTCAGTATTATGGAAGATTATCTCATCGGTGATGATCCTGGTGCCGCTAATTGACAGGGGCACCGGCAAAGGTCATCTGAGGTCATGTGACGTCATAAATCGTTTTTCTGTGAATAAATCACGACATGATGGTGCTAAAGACTTGTAAGTGGTACCAAACTGCTCGCCTCGTCAAGGCGCGTCGTTTGGTATGCAGCATGACCATTGACCATACCCCACAACCTCATTGATGAATGACCTGACCTTGACCTCAGGTCAAATTTCAAATTGACCTGTGAAGGTCAGCACATACTTATTTCGCATCGCCTCGGCGAGAGCAACAAAAAATTATTGGTTACGGAGCGAGCGAAGCGAGCGTAGTCTTTCCTTAGATTAGCGGAAATTTCTGAGTATGAGCGGCCGGCCGGCCGGCCGTGCGGACGCTTTTGCGAGGCTTATATCTCAACAACCACTTGACCGATTTACATGCGGTAAATTTTGTAGGGTAGCTTCATTCCTTCTACCAAGTATTGGACTATTCCCGATGCATGTGGGTGACCCCTTTTGCACGTGCCACATGCAAAACGAAGAGGTGTCAGTTTTGTAATTGTTGCAATATCTCGGTACATACTTGGCCGATTGCGCTGAAAGTTGGCATGTAGATAGGCACCCACTAGGCACTGCATATCCATGTGCCAGAGTTGGGGTGCTGCTGCACGTGCGCACGTGCAGGGGTCGTTTCCAGATCTCGAGAATGGCTCGACCGATTGCGCTCAAATTTGGTACACAGTTAGGGACCGGTTAGTAGGGTGCCGTGCAAAAGTCAGTCGGGACCCATTTTGCACGTGCGCACGTGCAGGGTGCCGCTTCCAGATCTCGAGAACGGCTGGGCCGATTGTGCTCAAATTTGGCACATCGCTAGAGACCGGTTAGTAGAGTGCTGTGCACAAGTCAGTTGGAGGTACCCCCTCGCAAGTTGGCACGTGCAAGGCCCACCCTCTCGCTCGCTCCGTTAGTCGCCCCAAAAGGCGTTATACCGGTTTTATGTCTCTATCTTTCTTAGTTTAAAAGTTATATAGGTAACTAATTCCAAAACATTTTATCGTTGATGACCTCTGGTGACCTCAATATTGACCTGACCTGAAAATGTTTTATGTGAAAGTTGTAGATCTTTAAACGACCTACCAAACGCCGTTTGCCGTTTGTCGCTGCGATGTGTAGTTTTTGAGATCTGAAGGGGGGGGGGCGAATCGCCCCCCCCCCCGCCAGTTTCTTGTCCCGGCGGAGCCCGCCAGGAATAGGGTTAAGCCTTATGCGTTGTATCGCCCTCAGGCCCGTGCCCTGCCTCACCCTAAGTTGCTGTGCTCTGCCCTGTCGTCAGGCCTTGTGCCGTCCCATGCCATCAGACCCTGTGTCCTACTCTGCCCTCAAGCCCTGTATTCTGCATTGCCCTAAGGTCTCGTGTCCCATGCCCGCTCTCAGGCGCTGTGCCCTGCCCTGTCATCAGGCCCTGTGGTGTCTCCCGCCCTCAGGTCCCGTGCCGTTTCCCGTCCTCATGCTCCGTGCCCTTACCTGTCCTCAGAACCCGTGCTTTGTTCTGCCTTCATGCCCTGAGCCTTGCCCTGCCCTCAGGCCCCATACCCGGGCCCTGTTTCACCGGTGATAGCAGCACGCTGCTATTACACGTGTCAAATTGGGTTTCCATGGAGACATCAACAGGCCCATTGCTCAAACACTACCACAAGTATGACGTCAGGTCGCGGAATTTGATAGCAGCGTCCGTGAAACACCGCCCACGTCTTGTCATACCTTCGGGGCCCGAAGGTATGACAAGACGTGGGCGGTGTTTCGGGCCTTGTGCCATACCTGTGTCTTATGTCTTGCTCTACCTTTAGGTACTATTTCTTGCCCTGCTCTAAGATCCTGCGTGTTGCCCTGCCATCAGGTGTGTTGATCATCAGGTGTTCTAAGGCCCTGTGTCTTGCACTACTCTCCGGCCTTGTGTAATGATAGCCTCAGACCCGCGCCTTGCCTTGCCCTCGGACCCTGCATCCTACCCTGGTCAGTACCCAGCCCTCAAGTATCCGTCTTATCTTAGCTTCATGGCCTGTGCCTGCCCTGTCCTTAGGGCTCAGACTCTGTGTCCTGCCCTTCCCTAAAGTCCTGTTTAGAGATGTCAAGTTGGAGCCCGCAGGCCCGGAGCCTGGCCCAAAATCCGGCCCCACAGGGCTTTTGCATGCACAGTGGATTGTATCATTGTTTTGAGGTACGGCCCTCCAGCTATTAAGTGGTTGGCTGCCAACATCACAATAAGCGATCTGCATTGATGAATACGTCAAATGGCTGTTGAAAACCATTGCCGAAGTGTGTGCACGAACCCTCTTCTCATTTCTATTGAGTCATATTACAGGTATGCAGGGGCGGCGCCACGGGTTTTCGATAGGGGGGGACGGGGACGGGGGCTTGCCATGACCGAAAATCCCAAAAGTAGATACCTACTGATCGTGTATGCAAAAAAAAAAAAAAACGAGGCACGTAACGCCGCGAAACTTGGCAAAGCCCGCAAAGCCCAAAACACATCGAATGGTGCATCCCGTTTCCAAACTTATCCTAGGACACCTAAGATCGATCACCTTTTCAAGCATCCTTGCCTCTAAATCAAAATTTGCAGTCTTGCCAACTCAAAGCTGGTTTCCTACAAGCTGCGAATTGCTTAGGTATGAGTAGCAGTGCCAACTATTCTTACGTTTCGTACTTTCAAATTTTCGATCTTACGTCTGGTCAGCTTCATGGCTTCACCATCATACGTCTATAGTCATGGAGGAAAAGTGGGAATGTCTTCTGCTCTGACAAGTGCGCCAAAACTGCAATATAATTTCAGAATCATGACATCACCACCTGTTCCATATGCAACGGGCAGGGTGCAGCTTCTGGCTAGCCGTCAGTGGTCATGTCATCGGTGCGTGGTCACTCAAAAGGTCATGCTAGGTCATGGAAGGTCACCAGCCGTTATTTGATCACACTTTCTGATGGATGTTACTTACACTGAAAACAAATCGACACAGTGAGGGCATGTTCTGTACTGGTAACACATCAGTCATGTGTTAATCGCACCCAAAACACAATAAGGCTGTGTATTTTCACGCTTGGCGGGACCTTCGACACGTTTGATAACACAGAAAACAGAATAATGACACACTTTTCTCGTGCCAAGCACGCTGGACGAATGTAATGCATCAGTGTATCGAAATCATGTGTTGTCGGATATGGTAGACGTGTACCCTTACACAAATATACCGTGCCATCCACCAGTGAGCGACCTCTGAACCTTAACTTCAGATGGGGATAACAGAGGGCGTTTTTCGAGCACCGACTTTTATGCTGCGTTTTTGTAAAAATTTGCCAAAGTGTTTTGAGAAAGGTCAAAATGCACAATACAGCCGAGGGAGTCGATACATGATAAATTGTCTAAAGCAATATGCGCTGATTACATCAAGTGCAAACTGAAGCATAGCTAATTAACGTCTGCTTGGAGGAAGAAACTCCTCGGTCTATATAGGATATATTTGAAAAATCGCTGGCCGAAACTTCATCCCGGCTGTCTGGACAACTGTATTGTGCAATAGTCCTCCAATTTGGGGCATCGTCTCTTGGTGTTCTGATTGAGCCGTCCACGTGACGCGTTCACCCTTCGGCTCTGAAGTGGCCGACCGGGCGCAACTCCAGCTCGCGTATGGGTCGGCGGCCTCGTATGGGTCGGTCGGCCGCGTGCTCAGCCCTGACCGCGCTCTGACCGTATGGGTCGGCCGGCCGGGTGCTCACTGCTCAGCCCTGACGGCACCCATGCGCCCGATTCCACTCGGGGCCCGGCTTTGGCAATCAGCTTGTCCAGCCAAAGCTAAAGTCCCTTCAACTGCGCCCCGGCAACAAACTACATAATCACCATGTGTTTCCTTCTTTCACTTGCGATTTGTGTTAAATTTAGTAACACATTTACCTTGTATTCTGCAAATGTATTCACACAAGCCTTATGTGTTGAAGACACAATTATATTGTGTTTTAGGACACAACACGACTGGGTTAACACATTTGTAAATTGACACGTCTGCGACGGGTCAAAAAATGCATGATGCAGGGTACACAAGAAAACCTAGTTAACACGCTCTGCCTGTGCGTTTTTAGTCGTTTTTTGTGTCATTTTGTTTTCAGTGTACCGAGAGCTTCGCAGGAAAAACGAGCGCATGCACCGCTGAAAAAAAAAATGAGTGAAAGGGTCTCAGGTCCGGCGACCTCTGCAGGTGAAATGCCCCAGGGTAGGATTCCGGTCCTTGTTGACTTTTTTTAACTTCGTCAAAAATGGCAGTAGAGCTGTGATGTCGGCACCATTGTGTTCGTCATGATCGAGCTGGCACGACCTGCAGTCGTTCTCATATTCCCCCTCCCTCCAATCGTAACAACTACAGCAGGGATTGGCAAATGGCGGGGCAGTGGGCACCCCCTTTGGGAGGTAATGAAGGTCTCTGGAAACCTCATCCCTCATCTCTTTAGCATTAGTGGCTCTCCTTATGGAACAGGTTTCTTGACTGGTCTGTTTCACCCCAGAATTCAAAGACTAGTCAAGGTAAAACCGAGCGCACCACAGTGAACACAATTTGATAAGCTGGTGTACCTATCTCAATTTTCATGTAGAACCTTTTACGTATCACGTACCTAAAACCCTTCGTGCACTCATGAAAAAGCAACTGCCATGTTTCAACAGCTGGTAATGGCATTTTCACAGCCGCTGACGTAAGAAGGGGAGGTGGGGCTCGATTAGACCCCCAGCCGTTCGGCCGCCGACCGAACTTAGTTTTGCAGAAGAAAAAAAAACGAGTGCTATCGAGCCCCTTGACGAGAGGGAGCCGATGCTACCCAATTATAAGGTCTTGGGCTACTGCGTGCTTTTTTGGTCCTGCCTGTGATCTATCCGAACACTTCTCCCCACAAGTGCTGGGGTTAAATGGCAATAGATTTCAAATGGTTCCTGTGGTAGAACTGCCATGCTTGAATTTGACTAATTAGGAATGGAAAATATCCATATAGTAACGGAAATCTATGGAATTTCAGTAAACTTGGTTTTGTCGGCAATGGGGTGTGGCAGTGAGGTGGGGAGGTAATAACCCTGCCTGGCGCCGCAAAAAGGGGGGGGGCACGATCCCCGAGGCCCTGCCGATCACCTTATTACTACAGGCATCACAGCTCCACACCTTTTGCAGATGGCCAGGACCCCCTGCGATAGGTACATCCCAACAGCAATCTTTATTCAGAACCTGCCTTGATTAACCAACGATGCATTAAATGCGACGGATAACTCTACAATGCATTATTATCAACTATTGAACGGGCCTCGCCGATAGGGGGGTACTGTACCCCCCAAACTTTCGATAGCGGGGGACCTGTCCCCCCCGTCCCCCCCGGTGGCGCCGCCCATGCAGGTATGTCTCTGTCATTCAAAGTTATTACACCAAAAGCACATAGGCTAACCAACCACTCTTTTGCTGGAGGGCCGTACCTCATCGAAACGCATCGACTGATATGCGACATGATCTATCTTGGTCACGAAATGACCTTAATGTGAGGTCAAGTTCTGACCTTGACATTTCGAGGTAAAAATGAGAGAAGAACGATCGCGCAAACGAAAAGTCTCTACCTTTTTTTTAGTTCAAAAGCTTTTCATAAAACCTATATTGACAAAAATTGTAATTTTACCCGTTTTTGGCTATGGAGCCTTAACCGTTGATCTGAACTCAATTCTGACGAAATATTGACGAAAGAGCTGTTCAAGATATATCGATTGCTTTTCTCCTATCGATTGCGCCCTCCTAGCTATCATAGTTTTTTAGATACCGGCACGTTTTCCGAGAAAAAAAATCGCATCATTGCGAAGTTTGACATTTGCCATGGCATACGGTCAGATCAGGGCCGTCATGGCCGTCTGGCCATAGGAGGATATAGAGGGGGCCACGGGGCCATGCTCCCCCCCCCCCAAAGCGCCCGGAAATGGCACAAAATCGACACATTTCTGGGCATAATAATTAAACAAAGGAACTTCCATTGGGAAAAGTTTGGGTTATATTACATGATAGGCAGTAAGGAAGCGACATCCGAAGCATCCAAAGCATCCGTTCATCCAAAGCATTAATCTATGATGGATTTATGTAGCTTTAAAATCCGATGATTTCTTTTCACAACTTAGGTGGGTAGGGGAGAGCGGGGTGAGTTGTATCATGGACAAGTAGTATCAGAGCGAATTTCGCCAAAACTATCCGCCAGATCGCAGACTTGACGCCACTGTTCGGGACGCCGCGTTGCGCGCCGTCTTTCCGTGTTGTGCCGTCAACAAGAGTGGACGCGTTTTCGGGCGAGTAACGAAAATGTGTTTTGATGGGTCCTTAGTAAGAAATGCGTTCTTTAGGAAATATATGTTTTTGGCTTTTATATGTTGAGAGCTTTCTATTGTTTTACCACTATAAGTGAGAGTCAACATTGCTCTTAATCACAACATAATTCGTTTCGCGCAACGAAACATGGCGTATAGCGTTTCATAGACCTTCTCTTGAAATGACGCACTTGGACAAGTTGTATCAGAGTGTGGTGGGGAATGTTGTATCAGTGCTACTACAACAGTGATGTCAGTGATATCAGTGATATCAGTGATATCAGTGATAGCAGTGATACTACAGTGATACGGTGATAATACATTTAGTTTCGGACAAACAGATCGCGTTATGCGCTTATATTGAAGAAATGGTTCAATGATTTTGCTATAGGGTCATCCGTACCCTTCAGCGACACCAAGAAATCGTTGATCTGCTGGCTGGAGCTGGACGTCGCTATTCAGGATACTTTTCTTGTTCTCTGGACTGTGTAGAAGTGTATATACAACGTCACACTTTCTAATCATAAACCGTTGATACATCTTTACCCACCGTGCGGTACAACTTACCTCACTAGTGAGGCGAATTGTATCAATTGAAGTGGTCCCATTTAAAGCGAGGTGTAGGCAAGATAAGAAACCTTAGCGTAACGCGCAGGAGAGTGTATGTAGACAAACGTTGAAGCTTTCCTTTGGTATAGCAACGGTCATTCTCCTTGTTAAATCTAAGGAGAAATTTGACCTAGAGTAAAAACTGATACAACTCACCTCGTTCTCCCCTACTGTTTGACCTTACGTCATCTAATTATTTCAAACACATAGTATCTTCAATGCAAATTGGCAATGTTTCACACGTCAACCTCTATTTTGAATCGATTGATAAGGGTGAAAAACGCATGAAGAGACGTATGTATCACATTTTAATCATGTGCATATTCATTTTTATTCTCTAAGCATAGGTACAATTTGGTGCGTCAAGGGAAATCAAACACGCCCAACGCCGTTCAGGAAAACGAGTGACTAACAACAATGTAAATGTCATTAAATCGCCGGTCCGCCCTTTGAATGCGGATAAAGAACGCACTACGACTGAACGAATTTCGGGACTGGCCAAAAGCAATCACAGCCCGCTCCCAATATCCCGCTTGCAGTGCCCCTCCACCAGCACAGTACACAATGTATCTGTACATTATCTCACTTGCATTATATACTATTTCGCTTGCAATGTGCCCTTTCCGATCAAAGCGTGTGCCCTATGCCACCTTTGGGACGCAGTGAAAAATCCTTAAAATATGCCCTGCAATCGGCGCAGAATTCTGAAAAAGTTAGATTTTTCCGAAAATTTGACCTTTGACCGGTCATAAGTAGGTCAAATGTTGACCTAGGACCAAAAAATATACCACCAACCGCGAGATCTCGTTGAGAGCAATCCGTTGGTCTTTTCCGCTAAGCTATACGACGCTCCGTTTTCAAACGCCAGGGGGGGTCGCACCAACCCCCCCCCCCTGCATGGGCAAAGGTGGCAAAACACCGTTTACGGGCGAGGGTTGATAAAGCACGCGAACAGTAATGGTGAGAGCAAACTGCCCTCCGGCGTTCCGGACGGTACGGGGGTCCAGGCGGAACATTTGCCATTGAGCACCACTCACTGCACTCTGTCCGTGAAGTAGGACTCGAGCCATGCTAACGCTCGGTCCGAGATCTTGTAAGATTGGCTCAATTTATGTAGCAGCAATGCGTGGTTAACACTCTGGAAGGCAGCGCTATAGTCGGTGTCTATCACGTCAGTTTGCTGCCCCGTGGACATGCTGTCCCAAGCGTCATGAAGCATGGTGGCCAAATTCGTCACGCAGGAACGTTTTGGCATGAATGCGTGTTGGTAACTGCTGAGAACTGGTTTTACGTGATTGAATATACAGGAGTACACAACACGTTCGAGAACTTTACTAAATAACGGTAACAGCGATACAGAACGGTAGTTCTCAGGCAGACATTTTTGACCCTTTTTAAAAATAGGTATGACATGGGCTTGTTTCCACGATTGTGGCACTCTGCCCTGCTGGAGAGAGAGCCTGCAGATGATGGTAAGCGGCACGGTAATCGCATCACTGCACTCACGTATCACTCGAGCGCTCACTCCGTCCGGACCGCAGGCCTTGTGCGGGCTGATGCTGTTCAGTAGGGTAGTGTGGGGTAATTTGAACATATTTTTACGTCTTCTCCGTTGTACCAAATTCCAGCTCAACCCTGGATGAAGAAAAACTGTTTCAGTAGCGCATGTGTCACTTGCTTTCACCATGCAAGCCTCATTTTTGGACGAGCCGAGCATACCTTGAAAAGCATAGCATCACTTCTCCACCAAGTCACGGTGTGTTCAAATTGCCCCACCGTGGGGTAATTTGAACATACTGCCTTTATCTGCCATAAAAACGATAGTCTCGCCAGCACCGATGTTGTTTGACCCATAAACGAATAGGCAGAGCAATTCTAAACATAGCTTCATTTGAAAAAGCAGCACAACAACAAAAATAACAGTTGCAGAGCATCAATATCTGCACGCTGCACACCGGTCAGTTGACAGAATTCGCCTCTCTTCAATGAACAGAACGTCTATCATCTCCGTTCGATAAAAACCCTACCAAACCTTACTTCATCTGTTATAGTGGTGCCAATCGGAACCTGGACATTCGGAGTTTCGATTCTTTATATTGTCCAATTCGGAATTGATTGCACAAAGGTATAGTAGTCTGGACAACATTGGACGATAGCCTGCCACACTTACGCATTTTCATCAAGTAATCGTGCGTAGCATTGATTGGCGAATGGAAAGCTTGTTAAGCTCTCAATATAATGAACACCTTTCGGCTGGTAAAATTACATGATAAGCAATATAAATGACGGTTTTGAGTGTTGATAGCTGCATAATTTTCGGACATATTTTGACAAATAATTGATTTTAACATTTTTTGGACGGAAAATCAACGAAAATGCCGGACATTAGACGGATATTAGACCTAAATTTTCTAAAACTGGCATCACTTATCTGCTACTGCTTTGGGTCGAAAATATTGGCAAAAAAAAACTGGGAGCGTTGTTTTTTCGGAGCTATCCCTGAGTGTCTTCATTGAAATTCTCACGACTCATACTATGTTCAAATTACCCCACGCTAAAAGTTATTTTGCCATTTTCAAAAACAGGATTCAAAAGCAAATTTCTTGGATTGAAGGCACTGATTAGGTCATTGTACAACAAAAGCCGTTGCGTATTAGGCGCTAGCAATGCAAGATTTTGCCCTGCAATGAAGTTGCAATGAAGTGTTGTTAGGCGTTTTTCCTTGCGAAATTGATTTTTTACACTGTGCGTCAACATCTACATTCCCTGAAACTTTAAACCCCGTTCATATGATAGCCCTTTTGGTTACAATAATTTCTCTCATTGGTCTTATTGTCATGCCACTTATGGATTTTCCGTAATTTTGTGTTATTCACACTATGTTCAAATTGCCCCACATGTTCAAATTACCCCACCCTACCCTATGCCGCGAACAGTCTCTGGTGTCACCGTGAACGCTCGAAGTGAGTCCAGGGGGTAATCGGGTGCCGTCGGAAAATGCGTCACTTTGCGATCAGTGAATTTCCGGGTGAAGGCTCGATTAAGAACGCCCGCCTTCACTTGGTCACGGTAGGCCAGTGGGTTATATAGCCTTGGGCCAGTGGCACGTTTCGGGCCTTGCAGAACCTCGGCTTAACATCCGGGTCCACGGTGATGCTCACTTTAGCAACCCGGTAGCAGACTAACCCATCACTGAAAACCTCCGGAAAGTCAGACAAGATGCGGTTTTCTCCGTGCGCGGAGCTCACCCGACAGATGGATGGCCAGTGTAACTTTAACTGCAACAGCCAATTACGCCCGAGCAAGAATGGCCCATCGCCCTTGACTACAACCAATGGCAGGTGCGCACGCTGTTCCCCGTCGACCCCCGCCGAAGTTAGTTGGTAGCACTGCTGCTCCACGGCGTACATTTCCTACCAGCCCATAGGGTTTACATGTTAAATGGCCTGTTTTCGGCGAGCGATATCTCGGTCAACATTTGAAAGAATCAATGGTTCTTAGTCTTAACCCAGCAGTTGCTGGGGTATTTCGCCACCCACCGTTTGCTGGGGGGGGGGGGGGGGGCGTTAAACGCCCCCAGCCCATAACTCGAGAACCAATAGGCGCAGCGAAACGCACGAGGCGGCAAACGAAAGAACGCGACGAGACGCTTCAGATGAATACTTTAAAGTTGAATTTTGAGGTCACAGGTCGGGTCAAGGTCAGGTCAAACACCTGAAATCGGGCTTTCAGTAGCATGGACTTCAGGACTTCGCAATGGGCGCCTCTCGTCATAAACTCTGTCAAAACGGTGCACAATCCATCATATAAGGCCTACAAGAGTGTCAGCTCCATGTAGGGGTCAGTCAAGCATAGGTCAGGGTCAAGGTCAGGTCAACCCGGTAGGCACATATCCTCGAAAATCAAAACTGATATTCGCAGCCTGTGACACATGTTTTATGGGTAATTTGGGGCGTAGAACACGATGGTGACATTCATTTTATCATATGTGTACGTGTTTGGCTAAAAAAGTTCAATTTAAGAAATGCATGTATCATGGTCGTGAAGTAGTCACGAGAAATTGCCAAGATTCAGTTCAAGATTTTGGAAAATGGGGAACGATAATCAATAATCGAAGATAGCCATTTGATTGTTCATGGTATTGGCAGTCTAATGGCGTTTACGGCATGTCTGTATGTCTATTTTGTGATTTTATATGATTTTTTGAACATATGCCGTTTTTGGTCGAAAAGTCAGAAATCATGACGTCACTAAAACCTCAATATCTCAAAAATTTTCCGACCGATTTTTTTGAAACTTTGTCACAATTAACTTCAATCAATTCCCTACAGGTACCCAAAATTTGGCGCGCCTGCGGCGCGCCGTTTTTATGCTATCGCCCGGCGAAAAAAGTGGGGGCGTTTAACGCCCCCCCCCCAGCAACTCGCGGGTTAAATGATAGATCGATGAATGTTCTTTCGACAATTCCTCTACCATTTCTCACGAAACCCAGGCCCAGCCGATCTTCTACGGCGTACAGGGTAAAGATTTCTCTGCACGCCAGCACCCGCGACGCGCCTCCCCGATCGTCAGCGCGCGGTCCTCGGCAGCGCAGTCGGTAGTGTATCGGACTACGGATCCGAGGGTCGTGAGCAGTAGCGGCGGAACACCTTCAATTAAGGGGGGGGGGGGCACTGCCGACTTTTGGTCCCATTCTTTCCATGCAACGCCCATAAGGCCAATGTTAAAATGCCAAAATCGAAGGGGGGGCACGGTGCCCCAGTGCCCTCCCCGTTCCGCCGCCTATGGTCGTGAGTTCGAATCCTGGGAGCCCCGCGTGATTTTGGCTTGAATTGAATGATGCAGATTCTTGCATGTGTGTATAATCAATCAATTATAGCTAATTGAATGTACGAGTATCTGCCCACTAATCGGCCTCTAAAACCTGTTATTGAAGAGATTTAAGTGGCATTAACATGGCAACGCAATGAATAGTTTTTCTTAAGTTCAACATTGTACGGATACGGACCAAAAGCTAAATGGCATGACAGTTTTGAGTTTTTTACCGCTGCCACCACTGAAGATCTCCTCGAGGTAGGTACTTATCTGTAGACGGGCCGAGTGTCGTTCTTCATTGCGCTGACAGTTCTTGACTTAGGTAACCCTCGCCCGTATAGGAGGGGTCCAACGGACCCCCTCGTTTTTTCGCGAATAACTCACGTAAAAAGCAGCCGATCGCAACGAAACTTTTAGTACCCTCGCATCGATCAATTTTACACCTGCCCTGAAAATTTCAGGACGCTGACCCAAATGACCTTTGACCTGTGACCTACTTTCCGAGACCATGTTCGGCCGGAATCGCGATTCGGCGTATGTCGGCGCGCATTAGCCGCGCGTTTGCAGTCTTTTCGTGGTTCCAAACGTTCAAACATGTGATCTGATGTTGCTCCCATGCATTAGGGTGGATGTCAAGGTCACCTGAAGGTCAGGTTAGGTCATTGACCTTTGATGACCTCGGTTCACTTTTTCGAGTTTTACATGCTTGTAGGCTGGTTTTTGGAGCTGAATTCGAATAAAGCAGCTATTTGAACATTTACAAAGTATAGTTATGGTGCCTTCGTAACATGCTACGAAGCTGTCAGAGGCTGTTGACACCTTCTACGAATACCCGCCACGACCCCTACTGGTTGACCTGACCTGACCTGACCCGACCTCGCGTAAATACATGAAGACATCAACTGTGATCAAAACTAACAAACATGCTATTCGTGATCAGCATCCCGAAAAACCCCATAGCAGCCGCATTTCACGACGTTCTAACAGGTCCCGATTTTCCCGACTTTTGAGTCATTGACCTGACCTGGCAGGTCAAGCAATGACCTAGGACCTTAAAATTGCGCATCATCGGCTTCCTCTCGTCACAGGCAACACGCTCGTTTTTTTTTCTGCGAAGCTCTAGCTCGATCAGGGGCGAAACTGCAAGAGGAAATCACAAAAAAAAAAATGGTCTGCGAGAAAGCTGAGACACCTCACCTGCCCCCGTGGACCAGAATAAGAGCGAGTTATTGGTGGTGAAGTAAATGCACACATTCGAGTACCTATTCGTTCGAATCGAATTTTGGGCAGGAGGAAGGTGTGGCGCATTTAAGAACATGGCGCAATATGACCTCTCTCCCCTACTTTTTATGGAGACATGCTAGAGGAATGAAAACACATTCGATGTGTTCAGGTCGACAATACGGATCTACTGATATGCAAAATGACCTTTTTCGATCAAGTCATTACCTTGACCCAAGGTGAAATTTTCCAAATACCTTTTAAGTCCAAATTATAGTTCATTCGAGCCATCTCGACGAGAGATCTCGACGTTTCTTGAGTCAAAAGTGATTTAAAAAAAAAACATTGTTCGTAAAAGCAGCTATTTTCAATTTTTGCCTCTGGCGGCTAAACCGTTGACCTGAGGGCAAATCTGAGCACTGTCTTTAGAAAAAGCGTTGAAAGGGCTATCGAATGCGTTTCTCTGCGGCGCTGCAGCAGCTCTATTGGTTCTTGAGTTATGCGCCGGAGTTTCGAAATGTGTTGACATACATAGGCAATATTTTTCTTTTGATGTTCTCTAGTCACCAGACCTTTGCCCAGACTTAAAAATGACTGCTTTCGTCTTGATTTTCGAAGGTCTTTCGAATGCCGCTTGCCGCGTGTCGCTACGTGGCCCAGGAGCCGAGTTAGAAGGAGAGGGGGTGTTCAGACACCCACCGGCCCGGAGCGGTTGGCACTGAGGACCAGCCTGGCGCGGGGTAAGGAGAGAGGTTAATGCGTGACCATTTCCGCTGGATCGAAGCCGATCGAAGGGAATCTGCAAGGTGGTTTTATGCAGGGTCCGGCAAAAGTTTTGTCCTCTACCTAGGGCAACACTTATCCGGTTTCTAATCGTTTCTACCCCTAAGGGATAAAGATTTTGGAAAACGATTTTGGGAAATATTGCACGGTCCAATAGCCTCCAGCGGCTCAGTTCTGAGTCGACGCATGGCCTCGACGGTCGATGGAAGGTCAACATGCAATTTCATGGAGGACGGCGCGCCAGCTCATTGCTCTGCCAGGTCCAGGTGGTTGTGTCAGTCGAGCCGGCCGGAGTTCTGAAGAAATTAACCGGCTACCATCCGGACCCTGATCCTGAGCGAGGATCTTTGGGCTACCTTCCGGCAGGACATAGACAAATGGAATTCGGCGGCCAACCTCGGCGCCTTGCAGTTACAGCCAAACGGGCATAGTCGAAAATCAAGCTGTCTGTGCAGTGTGCTGCATAAGCTGGTTGCCAGCACGCCAAAAAATGTTCGTACGTAAATCCCTGTTCATATTAATAACAAAAAAAAAGTTAACGGCCTTAGCGTCGATGGAAATGGTGAAAATAATTCTGAAAAATTAGTCGGCTGTGAGAAACAGCACGGATGAAAGGGGGGCCAAAAGATATGTTGGCCCCCCTTTCAGAGTCAAAGCGGGGCCATGGCCCCTATGTCCCCCCCCTGGATCCGCCCTTGATTATATATAATAAAATTAAAAATTTATGTTTTTATATTTTTTTCCATTTTTTTTTTACTTCTCGAAAAAAAACGGAATATATGTGATAGAACACATGGTTATGATTTACTTTAGCAAGTTTTAGCTAAATATCTTGAAAAAATGCTAAGTTATAGGTACGCATTATTGCAAAAAAAAATCACAATTATGAATTTTTCAAATCAATTTTTCAATACGTTTTTGACATCGTACACCAATATAAATAGCACCATCGTGTTCCTGAGCTCAAACTGCATCCGATAGACTTTTTTTTTTTGAAAAATGTCAACTTTAAAATTTGACCTTTTTTGACCGAAAGTGACCTGACCTCAGCTATATTCAGATGAAAATGGCCTTAAATGACACAGGCGACACCGAATTCGAAGTCTATGGCCTAAATGGACCATAAAACATGTGTCACGTGACCGACTTATGACATAAGATTTCTGTGACCTATGATGACCTGACCCTGACCTGAAAATCAAAGTACAAGTTTGGTACCATCAGGGTACCTATCTTAAGCATCTGTTCACGAGTGTGTAAACCAAAAATCAGCCTGATCTGATTTGTAAGACGGCAGCCAGAGCCCAAAAAGTGAACAAGCCAAATATTGATAATTTTTACTTTGACCTGACCTGTGACGTCATCGGTAATGAAATTAGGTTTCGCTCGACAGTTTTTCCGGGGCTATCAGATGCCGTTTGAATTTTGACGATCGGCCCAGTAGTTTCGGAGTTAGGAGGGGGCTATGAATAGCCCCCCCCGCCCCCTAGTGCGGCGTGTTATACACAGACCCCAGTGGGGCGCGGGTTAATCGCTGAATGTTTCAAAGCGATCCTTCACTCGGTGTAGCTATCGCGAACATTTAAACTTTTTACTGAAGTAGGGTCTCTTGATGTGACTTGGTGATCTGAACTTGAACGACTCGGGTCTGAAATGTTTACAACATGTGTAGAAATTATGTGAAACAAGTCGTACCAAAAACAGCGGCGCTGGCCCTTTTTGAGATATTCGCGAAAAACCTGAGGGCCAGGGGGCGTAAAAACGCCCCACCCCAGTGCGGCGCTGGTTAGCGGCCTTTCCTCGCGGTTGGTGTAAGTTGTTGGTGACTTAAAAATAAACTAGCTCCTTAGTCCTTGGTGGTTACTTTTCTGTTGGCAAAACAGGCCTGTGGTCAGTTTTTTTTTCGGCCAAGTTAAAGCAGAGTGTAGCGTCGCTGCCACTGCGCTCGACCCATACAGGGCCTTGGCTCGACCAGCGAGTGTCGCCCCACGCCGACCACCGCGGGCAGCCGCCGCGCCGCGCCCGCCGCACCGTCAGCGCATCGATCCAAGGCTGACGTCATGCAGACAGCCACCAATCACAGCGGTGCTCTGGTTGTGACGTCAGCGGCCTTCGATCACCGGCGGCCGAACCTGTGCTGTGACGTCATACAGACACACACACACACACACGCCGGCTGACGTCATGGCTAAAGATAGCGGGCCGCCGGGCGCCGGCGCGGCGCTGGCGCCAGTCGCTATATGGGTGGGTCGTCGGCCATATTGGAGTGAGTCACGGGTGCGGCGCGGGCGGTGGAGGACGCGGGCCGAAGTGTCAGCCGAGCGCAGTTGCGCAAGCAGTGTTTCTGGAGTGTACAGGAGCAGCCGGCGTCGCGATGCGGGTGCCCAGAACGCGTGCAGGGAGTGGCGAAGGAGCAGTGGAAACGGAGCGTGTGCTGACGCCGCTCACAAACAGCAGCGAGCTGCTGCTGCCCAACTTCTCGTCGGTGGAGAGCCTCAACTCTGGCCTGACGCGCACCACGCCCACCCTGACGCCCACCACGCTGCGCAACATCGAGGAGACGTTCATGGCGTTCGACGGCGGCCTGGTGGCGCCGCCGGTATCCCACCAGCACCAGGCCGGATTTGTGACGCCCCAGGTGGCCACCGGCGGCGGCGGCGGCGCGGCGCCGGCCGCCGAGCCGCAGCCGGCCTACCGGCGCGCCGACGGCAGCCCGCCGCCTGCGGCCGAGCGGGCCTCGCGCGCCGTGCCGCAGGGCCACCACCGCGGCGGCCGCCGACCCAAGGAGGACGACGAACTGTCGCCCGAGGAGGAGCAGCGGCGCCGCGTGCGCCGCGAGCGCAACAAGCAGGCGGCGGCACGGTGCCGGCGGCGCCGGCTCGACCTCACCAATACGCTGCAGATGGAGACTGAGGAGCTGGAGGATGAGCGCTCTAGCCTCGAGCGCCAGATCCAGATGCTGACCGCCCAAAAAGAGGAGCTCAACTTCCTGCTGGAGGCGCACCGGCCCTGCTGCAAGCTCGGCAGGGACAAGGAGAACGCGCCCAAGCGGCGTGTCATCGTCAAACAGGAGGCGGCCAAGGCGGCGCGCGCCGAGCCGTCGGAGCCGGAGCGGCCGGTGGCGGCTGGCCCGGCTGGCCCGGCGGTCAAGGTGCCGCGGCCTACCACGCTGTCGGTGGCCGGCTTCGCCACTGCCACAAGCATGCACAAGGAGGTGGCGCTCACCACGCCCTCCCAGGGCCTGGCGCTCAACTTTGACTCGCTGCTGCAGGGCGGCACTGGTCTGACGCCGGTCGGAGGCGCCGCACTGCCCGCCCTGATGCCGCTACCATCTGGATCGCTAGCCACGCCGGTGGTGTCTCAGCCAGAGCGGCGTGCCGACATGCTCAGCCCGGAGACGGGCAAGGAGCTGGTCTCGCTGTGACGGACCGGAGCGCGCTGCGGCCGGCGCTTCATGGTGCGGCCTAACTGGCCGCCGCAAAGATCTGGTCTCCAACGCAACTGAACAGCGGCACCGGCCGCAATAGAGAGCATAAGCGGAGCCGATGACAAAACGACAACAAAAACTGGAGTGGCAAGGAGGGTATGGGTCTTCCAGGTCGGCCAGTCAAAACTGGAGGCTGGGGAAGCACCTTCACCGACAGATGCAGCAGCAAGCGTTACAGTGACATTTTTCTTTGCTTGCACATTTGAATCACTTGAAACAAACAAAATAATTAAACTAAAGGTAATCAAGCATATAATACGAGGAAGAATGAGCCATGTGCTTCAGCTGCCGATTCCAGTGGCGGTGACCGTTCTCGGTCGATGAGCTGATGGAGAAGTGTGCCGCTGCCACCGAAGACGCCGCCGCTGGTGGTCGGACCGGCGGTCGCTGTGCTCAGCTTGCCACCACAGAGCGTACCGCGACTGGGCAGGTCGCCTGTATCTGATGAGCAGACGTGCAGTGGAGTGGTTTGCAGTGGGCATTGTTATGCGATGTTGTAGGCTATGTGCCTGTCTGTGTGTGTGTGTGTGTGCGCGTGTGTGTGCGTATTTATTGTCCGGCCGGCGAGTCGAGAAAGTCAGTTATCTATGATGGTCGCCCGTAAAAGCACACTGTGAGCTTATCTTGTGTTAACCTACATACCTATTATACCCAAGTGGTATGCTGTGTAGCACAACATGGCGACTGTCGGCTAACTGAGCTGTTTGGGACGACGGCAGGTCACACTACCTGCAGCAGCTCAGCCGCAGCAAACAATAAGCTGACGGCAAATGGGATGGCAAACCGGCGCATACAGACGAGGCTAGCTAGAGAAATTCAGACCAAAGATAAGGTATGATGCAAGTGTAGCATACATGATGGAAAGGTGTTAACTTTGTGAAAATGTACAATAATATATTGTAAAATTATAAAGCAACTGACGCGAAATAAGAATTATGCGATATATGTAAAATGTGAATAGAAACGAACAGGCATTCAAAGTAAAAACATTCACAAGAGGTCAGCAATGGAGAAATGAAAATTTGCACTCAATGAAACATCAGCCGCTGCCCGATCAGCTGTCTAAGCATGGTCACTAACTGGTCACTAACTGGTCTCAGGCAAGCGTTCCAGGGACGAGTAGTTTGGGTCTGATTAATTCCCGAAGTATTGCTCCCACCATAGGCGTCGCCAGAGATTTTCGGTTGGGGGGGCAAAATCAACTTTTGTGTCAAAACTTGCCTTTCCCCAGTCTTAAATCACTCGTTTTACATATCATTCGACGCGCAATGGTGCGAGGAATCCCATGGTGACAAAGGTTTCCTTCTAGCTATGACATGTAATTTTTTAAAGAAAAATTCGAAATTTTGAAATTTCATAACAAAACGACTGGTAGAATTATAGTGGCTGCGATTGCCGACGCACTGCAGAGGGCCCCTGTGCAGACGCTCGACGCTCATGATCATTACCTACCGATTTAGAGGTGAAAAACGCTCCATTTGATCGGATCACCCTGCTAAAACCTCCATTCACGCATGCATGCAGAGGTTTTACGTGAAATGCATAGGACTTATCCCAGCCGCCGATCGTAGCTAAGTTGGGCATTCGGCGGAGAGTGAATGTGTGAAGTGTGAATAGGAAGTAATTCATATTTGCTCCAGTGAGAGGAAGTGTTTTGTTCACTCGAGTGTGAACAAAAGTTTCTCGTTTTTCGTGTGAAGGGAAGCGCTGCAAACGTGAACAAAAACTGTTAAACAGAACCAAAAGTTACGCACGGCATAGCGGCAAGGGATCCCTTAGAGATAGGTTTGTGACTTCCAGGCCATTTCAGGCCACTCAGGGTCAGTGCTGACTCTCAGAAGCCTGCTTAGGATCCCGGAGATCGACGTAGGTCACCTCAAATATTTACGCGTACGTGGTGCTTTAGGGCTTTCCGAGCCCAAGGTGGGGTCCTCAGAAGCCAGTGTGGGCGGCGGGCGCTAAAGACTAGGCCCAGGGTGAGCCTGGAGCCCTCGGATAGCAGTGTGAACCCTCGGGGTCTATGTCGAATCCCTAAGGACCCTACGTAGGGACATAATAAACATGTGTTGCGGACCTCAGAGGGACACGTGAGCTGTGATCCCGCAGATGCCGGCTTGGGGTTGGCAAAGTCTGTCGCCTCAAAAATTTGGCTGAACTATCAGAGGCCAGTTAAGGTTCTCAGAAATGTTCGAAGGCTCAAAGATCCCTGTATGGGCCCTCAGAGAACATGGACACCAGAGGGGCTTTCAGAGGCCGGTTTGGGCCCTCTAAAAGCTTCTTTAGGGCTCAGTGGAGCTCCTTAGGAGCCTTTGTTTAAAGCAAGCTCATGAGCCCTGCGACACTTGTACGGTACTTGAGCCTGTCGCAGACATTTGACGAGAGTTGAGAAAGGCCCCGAAGATTTCGTTTCACGCTTTGAACGAAAATTGTGTCAGCACTCCAAAACTTATGAAAATCAGCTGTAAAATGTAATAAAGAACGAACTAGGAAGGAACATGTAATGAATCACATCATTGACATTTCCGAGTCTGGACTTGGAGTCTTGAAGATTTTGGCGACTGCGAGTCAGACTCTGGTTTGAACTGCACGCTCCAACCGAGTCTGACCTCACAGGCATTCTCAGAAAGGTACCCCCATTTTTTCCCGACTCCAAAATCTCATCGGATCTGTATCGATCTCAGGGGGTGCCCGGTCCGAGGTTGGGGGGGCAAGCTGCCCCGCTTGCCCCCCCGTGGCGACGCTAATGGCTCCCACTCAGGTGGTGCATGTATCTAGGATTTCCTTGAGGGGGATTTGTAGTTGAAAAGGCCCGTGAATGACCAAGACCGCATACAGGGGGGGGGGGGGGCAATATTCAGTATTCAATATTCACGCGTATTTGGGCAATCCCGAATAAGCTTCTGGCTATTTAGTATTTATCCATCGTCAACAGATTAAAAAGTTCCAAAATGCGTTCACTCATCAGCCTCGGCGGACTTATCTCCGCGGAAGAGCTCGGTTGAAAGCGTTCCTCATAAGCAGGCGCGTAACCACGAGTCTGAAGCTACTGGGGACCGCGTAACCACGAGTCTGAAGCTACTGGGGACCGCGTAACCACGAGTCTGAAGCTACTGGGGACCGCGTAACCACGAGTCTGAAGCTACTGGGGACCGCGTATCCACGAGTCTGAAGCTACTGGGGACCACATGGAGGGGCTTCCGGACAAAAGTCAAATGATAAAAGGTAAAAGGATGATTAGTCAACAGACATTACGTCAAAAGCAAGAAGTCAAAAATCTTTAAAGTCAACAGGTAAAAGGTCAACAAAGAGGAAAGTAAAAAAACAAAAAGTCAAAACGGACAAAACGTCAAAAGATAAAAAGTGAAATTGCCAAAAAGTCAACGAACAAAAAGTAAACTAACAGAAGTCAAAAGACAAAAAGTCAAATGGACAGGGTCAAAAGACAAAAAGTAAAAAAGGCAAAAAGTCAAATTGCCAAAAAGTTACAAGGACAAAAGTGGGAAGACAAAAGTGAACAGAACATAGAATCAAAATAAAAAAGTCAAAAGATCAAAAAGTCAAAAAGACATATAGTCAAAGCCCAAAAATTCAAAAGGACAAAAAATCAAATGGATAAAAAGTCAAAAGGGCAAAAAGTCAAGAGGACAAAAGGTGAAGAGGGCAAAAGTCAAAAGACGAAAAGTCAACAGGACATAAATTCAAATTACGAAAAATCCAAAGGACAAAAAGTTGAAATCAAAAAAAAAATCAAGAGGACAAGTTACAGGGCGTATTATAAGGGATTTTCACTGGGTCGGCAATAACGATCAGGGGCGGCATTTCGCATCTGATGGGGGCGGCATACCGATCTTTGATGAACAAAACAGGCGCATTGGATAGCTCTTTCATAACCTTTTCTGAGTAATGACTCAGAAGTCAGACTTAATCTAAGATCAACGGTATTACGTTTATTTTGCCACGATAGTATTTCTCTGGTAATAATGCGTCGAATGAGCTATAATTTGATCTTAGCCCTTGCCCGTATGGGGGGGGGGGGGGAGGGCGGGTCGAACGGAACTCCCCTCTCGGTTTTTCGTGAATAACTCGCGTTCAAAGCGGTTGATCGCGACGAAACGTTCAGTGCTCTCGAGTTGATCGATTTTACGCCTACCCTAAAAAGTTCATGACCCTGACCCAAATGACCTTTGACCTGTGACCTATTTCCCGAGACCATGTTTGGGCGGAGTTGCGATTCGGCGTCTGTTGGCGCGCATTAGCCGCTCGTTTGCAGTATTTTTTTTTCGTGGTTTTAAGCGTTCAAACCTGTGATATGATGTTGGTCCCATGCATTAGGACGGGTGTCAAAGTCACCTGAAAGTCAGGTCATTGAACTTTGATGACCTCGGTTCACTTTTTCGAGTTTTGCATGTTCCTAGGCTAGTTTTGCAGCTGTATTCGAATTTGTCAACCATTTGAACATTTCCTAAGTAGTTTTGGTGCCTTCGTAACTTGTTACGAAGCTGTCAGAGGCAGCTGACACGTACATACTACGAAGACCCGTCACAACTCCTACTGGTTGACCTGACCTGACCCGACCTGGCCTAAATGCATGAAGACATTATCTGTAATAAAAAATAACATGATATTCGTGATCAGCATCCCGAAAACCCCTGAAGCAGCCACACTTTACGACGTTCTAACTGGTTCCAATTTTCTCGACTTTTGGGTCATTGACCTGACCTGGAAGGTCAACCAATGACCTAGGACCTTAAAATTGGGTATCATCGGCTTCCTTTCGTCACGGGCAACACGCTCGTTGTTTCCGCGAAGCTCTAGCTCAATCAGGGGCCAAACGGCAAGGGGGGTCCAACGGACTCCGGGACTGGCAAAACACCAATACGAGCGTGTTGGTGGCACACATGTTGAACCTCCGTTTCCTGGCTCTGATCACTGTTCAATCGTTTTTGATTACGTCTTTGAAGTACAAAATGTGTTAGATGACAAGGTCTCAAGCAGAATGTTGTGGCACAAATGTAACGCTAAACTAAGTCACTTTCTGAGTCTGGTGGATTGGGATTATGAGCTTGCTTATTTAAACAGCTGTCAGTCATTCAACAGGTTTATCTCAACTGTTAATGACTTGGTAAAAGACTGTGTTCCATGCAAACCGCCGGCCCCTGGCAAAACCAGCCCGCCGTGGCAGGTACGCCCTCCCGCTGATCTTGTTTCTCGGCGACAGGAAGCCTGGACCAACTATAAAGCTGTTCGCCGTCGTCTTGGCAGGCGTTCAGCGGCTGCAACTGTGGCCTACATGTCCTTCTCAGGTGCTAATCGACGCTGCCTAACCCAGCTTTTTTTCAAGGAGCCAAAACTGCACACGTGTAACCCTCCCTCACGCTCTGCGGTTGACTGACACCAGCCTATAGATGTCGCTCTCGTCGCTTTGTTGATGTGCGCCGCCCTTCCCGGGCCTTCCAGTCTTGACTGCGGTGGAGAACTGCGACAAACCCAGTTCGAGATGGATGGTGGCCTCTGTAGTCCTGTGTTTCTGTGATCGTATCATAAATGGTGCTGCCTCCCAACCTTCTAACCACTAATCTTCTGCATTCTTCTAATCAATTCTAACTGTTAAACAAATCCTATCCTCACCTTTAGCCCTATGCAGCGCCATTTATTGATTCACGTTTCACTCAATCTCCCGATGCTGATCTCAAGTGCTTCTTTCGTTGATGATTAAATATATGTACCACCGGTGGACTCCGGGGAAAACAACAACAACAACCAAATATGTGTTGGGATGGCCACCAGGAGGAAAACCAGTCAAATATAAAGAATTTGATGGCAGTGTAATCCCTGCACTGATGACACATTAGGTACCTACTCACTCCACTAGGCACTATGATGTCATCAGCCTCATGATATTGATAGGTATGTCAGTTAATATCCTCCAAAAACAAAAATGAACTTTGAAATCTAGTTGTCTGTTGTCTTGATATTACATTTTCTCCCATCAGTCTGAGATACGTACTTACCTTGGTGGTTAAAGTACCTACCTATTCAAAGGCCAATTGATTTTATAATGATGCTAGATCAAGCTTCTGCTAGTTCATTCGCACATCATAAAAATACCCAAAAAAAATTTCCCTTTAGAATTTTCTTTCCAAAATTTCAAATTTGTTGGTTTTCTGGAAATGTGGCAAATTGTGGAATGGATAAATTTACTTGCGGAATTTCTTTTGAAGTTACATGTTGAGGGAGTATCAATCCATTGAATGCATCTCATGGACTATGCATTTTTCCTTTGCATGGTGAAATTGCCTTTTTGCACCCTAGCCTAGGCTCATCTTCTTCTTCTTCTTAGCTTTTAGTTCCACCCATTGGATGCACCATTAGGTTATCCTCACTGCTGGCTGCTCAAATTTCAAAATTCAATAAAAACCACACCATATTATCACAAGCCATATATCAACCTAGAAACTTGTTGACATAATCATTCACTCCTTAAAAACAGCTACACCTCAAGCAAAAACAACAAAACCTAATCTAAGCTGACCTAAGCTTAGCTAATGTAACCTAATCTTACCTGAATCAACATGTGGTCAGGTGTAATGTAGAAATGTTTTGTGTAAAAAAGTATTCTTAGTATTGTGTAATTTCTTTTTTCAAGCTAGCCTAAGGAGGATGGTTCCTTTCCTTTAATATCTTTATTTTCTCAATTTCTCCAGTTTTTAGAGGGTGCAAAAAGTAAAATTAGATAGGAATAGCCCTATGTATGGCTGGGTAGGCAGTGGGCTTGGTGTGCCACAAAGGACCTTAATCTCCCAGCCTGCATCTTTTTATATTTTCAATTCACCATCTAGACACTGCATCAGTGATGCATTGTATAATATTTGCACCCTTTATTGATTAGTTAGGCAGAAAGTGACAAATTTTCCAATAGCTAATATTTAATAAACATGGTAGGTATTTATTCATTGATTCATTTGCCAACAAATATAATGGCCAATAATTGTGGATACCAGACTGGAAAAAGTACAAGTTAAGCCGAATATGTCCGGCGTAGTGGCGAGATTGTCCCGGAAATTTTAGCGCACGTCCGGCGTAACTTCGTATCCGCTGAATTCAGCGCATGGCGGCCGCTGAATTTTTCGGCGAATGGCGTTCACCGAAATTTTCGGCACGCTGGTCGATCTAGCAGCACATTCGCCCCGCGGGCGGCTCTGGAGAGGCTCGGGACGTCTGTTCGGGACGAGACGTCCCCCATGCTCCGACTCACGTCGTCGCGTGCTCCGACTCACGAGCCGCCCTGAGTACTCAGTGGAGGAGCGGCCGCCCAGGTGAGGCCTCCACCCTTGGCGCTGAGATAGGTAGGGGAGAGTGGGGTAAGATGCCCAGGGTGGGAAAGACGCCCCACCCCCTCTAGCAGCGAAACAAAGAATCAAACCTGAAAATTAATGTTCTTAGCGTAAAGCGGAAGCCTGCCTTGTTAACTGCACAAAAATTTGCGAAGCTCAGTTGGGCAACGGCTGGCTGGTGATTGCATGTTTTTTATTTGGTGCTTTCTAAAAATATTTTGGTGTCAAAACATTGCAAATATCAAAGAAGGTAGATAATTTTTGCGTCCCTTGCTATAGTCGTGATACATTAGCATGCGTGTACTGTGTCCCAAACAGTTTGTTTCAGGGTGTAGTTTTATGGCTAACAAATTGTACTGGTTTAATGTTACTTCGGTACCTTGGGGTAAGATGCCCCCTGTCCTGATGGGGAAAGACGCCCCCCTAAATCCGTAGGCTGTCCTTCAAGCAGCCCGTCAAATCATTTTTTACATACTTGTGATGAGAGACAAAAGCCGATCTGGGACTATTGAGAGTCCAGTACGGTCGGGTGCTCCCCATGCCGGTCTCTCGGCCCACACAGCGACTTTTTGGGCGGCATCTGACTCTGGAGCCCTCACGACGGCCTCTGTGGGCACCATTATTGGCTCCAGGGCCCCTCACGACATCCTTTGAGGGCTCCCACGCTGGCTCCACGGCCGCGCTGGCATCTGAGGTCCCCACGATGGGCTCGAGGGCCCTCAAGCATCATGAAGACCAGTATAAAGGCCCCACAGTGGTCTCCGAACGCCACCACGGAGGCTTGTTTGGCCGCGTTGGACTATGATGGCCCTAACGATGACCTCTGAAGCCCCTTACGACTACTTTTGAGGGCCCTTACGATGACGTTTGGTGTCTACTGCAGGCTCGAAGGGACTACTGATTCGTTCAGGCGATTCACGTGCCCATTTATGTCACTTATAGTGCAGGGGGCATCTTACCCAACGCCAGGGGCGTCTTTCCCACCCTGTGGGGTAAGATGCCCCCTTTCACTTCTTCGGGAAAATGTTTAATAGCAAAACAAGTTATCATATTTCAGGCACGAAAGTGTGATATTTTTGGAGAAAAATGATGTCGGCTTCCGTTGAAACTCCAAGTTTTTGCTTTCCGATCGTCATTTTCGAATAATATATGACATAGCAAAACCCTGGGCATCTTTCCCCACTCTCCCCTATGGGAGACCTTGTTGAACATCGCCGAGGGTCGTGAAGTAATCCTGCAGTGGGTTCCTGCCCAAGTTTCTGCCTACTGCGGGATCGAGGGAAATGAGAGCGCTGACGACCTGGCGAAACAAGGGGCCGCCCTGCCCTCGGACGCCCGCTCGCTGACTCGGGTGGTTCATTGTGCGGCCTCGCGTCAAATGGCGCGACAACTGGTCCGAGTTACCATTCAAGTCACTTCTAGCTAGCACGCTGCCACTCCCCATCCCCGGAGAGGATCGGGAAGACACCGACCGGGAGGATGCCGTTTCGGTGCACCTGATGAGGGCGGGCCCTGGGCACTTACTGGGCCCGCTCGCTTCAGTAAGTGCACCGAATCGGCTGTCTCCCCTCTGCGGCGTGCCAGCAGTGCCCGGACAAGCGGTGCCCGTCGCGTTTTGCGCCGAGTGCCGAGAAGGCTGATGTGCTGGAGCACGTGCTGCTCCGCTGCCCAGCCCTCGCTGGCGCCCATGCCAGCCTCGAACACACCGCTCCGCCGATTTTTGTGGCCCTGGAACTTCTGGCCTGAACCTTGTTCCACGGCACGATACAGTGCGCTACACGCATTGTGGTATTGGATCAACTAGTTGATTCAGACGTTCAAACATGGGAGAGCGCTCAAGGCTCCGGGACGCTCTGTCTGGTTGATATAGCCTTAGTCGGTAGATGTGCACACGTGCTTTAAATATAAGTGGCTTATTTTTGGCACAAATAGGCACCCAACTTTCGGCGCAAATCGTGCAGAAACTTATGCGCAAAATCCCTTGCGCCGAATTTCAGCGCATGAGGGCCTCACGGGCGTCCGGAGTATTGCAAGGGTGTTTTCCAGTCTGGTGGGGACAGGCCGGAAAGATGAACAGAATCAATAGGGGCAATCCAGCTTGACAAAAAGTGATATTATTGTCCTTTTCTGCACTTTCGTATGATGTTCTCCTGAGGCATATTGTTTCCTAAATTGATGGGTTGTAGTGTTCCTTTGGTTATATGAAGCTCCTTTGAAGTGTTCCTTTGGTTTGGTCCTTTGGTGATGGGTTGTAGTGTTCCTTTGGTTATATGAAGCTCCTTTAAGAAGCTTCCTTTGGCTCATATGAAGCAGGGATTTCGCATTCATTACATCATGGTGTACCTATAATAATTGCGGAAATTGCCATTATGCAATGCTGTACTTCAAGATTTGTTGACGAGATTCACTCTCCTCAAGAGTTGTGAAACTTGAAATATAATTACGAGCGCCCTTAAAGCTGCTTTTCTCTCGTTTATATAACTATTCTATTTTTCACCTATTTCACTACGTCGGCTTTAGTGATGTCAATTTCAGAAAACATATGTCCAATGTCCGTCCAATGTCCAATACTTACGTCGACTGTCCGTCCAAAAATGTCCAAGCCATCCATTTGTCCAAAGATGTCCGACATCTACGCAATAGTTTACACTCAACACCGTTATTTAATTTGGTTTTAATGTATCGTTACCAGCTCAAAAGTGGCATTCATATCGAAAGCTGAGCTTTCTAATAGCCAATCAATGTTAAACACGATTACTTTATGAAAATGTTGAGGTGTAGCAAGCGATTGTCCAAAGTTGTCCAAAGCCTGCTGTCATTGTCCAACCGAATTCCGAATTGGACATTGGACAAAATCGGAATTCCGAAGATTCAAGTTCCGATTGACACCACTAGTCGGCTTCAAACAGTAGCCGACACCCTTTCATCGCCCGGATGCTTTCGGTTTCGGTGTTCCGATTGGAAACGCCCATGGAGGCGTGCACCGTAAATATTGGTCAGTTGTATACGTTGCAGATGCTGCGATGCGCTTTTTTGTGTGAGTAACATGAACATTCTAGCGAACATCACATCTGCATCCGTAAGACATTAAAGAGTCATTGTGTTTGAAATTTTTCATACATATGAGATGCTGCGCATTGGTGACCTAATTGTGCAATCAATGTCAGCTGAAGTTCTAGAATCGTCATAAATTGTTCGTTGAATTGTTCGTATGTTAGCGCTTGAAGGCGTGGAATTGGTGACAAACCCATGGTGACAAATTGTTGGGCTCCAACTCCCAATGGTGACACACCGAGGATGTTTCCCAGCCCTGGCCTAAACGGCTGGACGGAACTGAAAAATAAGACCACCATTTGAAAGATCTCTTCACCCCGGACCTAATGATATGAATAAATACCGGATCAATTTAACCAAAAGCATGATTTAACCAGGATGAAAATTTTCGGTCAATTAGGCGCCCCTACGATTTTCTTCAAAATCGGCATGGTGATACTACAGGCCAAGATGATCAATCTGGCTGAAGAAACCCCTATGGGCATTGAAATCTATGGGGTAAAAACGCCCTTGGAAAGTTTTACCCACGCATTTCTGGCAAGTGTATCGCACGCATCCCCCCAATATGGGTATCATATGAAAGCCCATGAAAACCCAAACAAAATGGTGGGGTAAAATTTACCCATTACCCCATCCAGGGTAAAGTTTACCCAAGATGAAAATTTTCGGTCAATGGGGCGGCCCCTACGATTTTCTTCAAAATCGGCATGGTGATACTACAGGCCCAGATGATCAATCTGGCTGAAGAAACCCCTATGGGCATTGAAATCTATGGGGTAAAAACGCCCTTGGAAAGTTTTACCCACTTATTTCTGACAAGTGTATCGCACGCATCCCCCCAATATGGGTATCATATGAAAGCCCATAAAAACCCAAACAAAATGGTGGGGTAAAATTTACCCATTACCCCATTCAGGGTAAAGTTTACCCAATATGAAAATTTTCGGTCAACGGGGCGGCCCCTACGATTTTCTTCAAAATCGGCATGGTGATACTACAGGCCGAGATGATCAATCTGGCTGAAGAAACCCGTATGGGCATTGAAATATATGGGGTAAAAACGCCCTTGGAAAGTTTTACCCACGCGTTTCTGGCAAGTGTATCGCACGCATCCCCCAATATGGGTATCATATGAAAGCCCATGAAAACCCAAACAAAATGGTGGGGTAAAATTTACCCATTACCCCATCCAGGGTAAAGTTTACCCAAGATGAAAATTTTCGGTCAATGGGGCGGCCCTTACGATTTTCTTCAAAATCGGCATGGTGATACTACAGGCCCAGATGATCAATCTGGCTGAAGAAACCCCTATGGGCATTGAAATCTATGGGGTAAAAACGCCCTTGGAATGTTTTACCCACGCATTTCTGGCAAGTGTATCGCACGCATCCCCCCAATATGGGTATCATATGAAAGCCCATGAAAACCCAAACAAAATGGTGGGGTAAAATTTACCCATTACCCCATCCAGGGTAAAGTTTACCCAAGATGAAAATTTTCGGTCAATGGGGCGGCCCCTACGATTTTCTTCAAAATCGGCATGGTGATACTACAGGCCCAGATGATCAATCTGGCTGAAGAAACCCCTATGGGCATTGAAATCTATGGGGTAAAAACGCCCTTGGAAAGTTTTACCCACGCATTTCTGGCAAGTGTATCGCACGCATCCCCCCCAATATGGGTATCATATGAAAGCCCATGAAAACCCAAACAAAATGGTGGGGTAAAATTTACCCATTACCCCATCCAGGGTAAAGTTTACCCAAGATGAAAATTTTCGGTCAATGGGGCGGCCCCAACGATTTTCTTCAAAATCGGCATGGTGATACTACAGGCCGAGATGATCAATCTGGCTGAAGAAACCCCTATGGGCATTGAAATCTATGGGGTAAAAACGCCCTTGGAAAGTTTTACCCACGCGTTTCTGGCAAGTGTATCGCACGCATCCCCCAATATGGGTATCATATGAAAGCCCATGAAAACCCAAACAAAATGGTGGGGTAAAATTTACCCATTACCCCATCCAGGGTAAAGTTTACCCAAGATGAAAATTTTCGGTCAATGGGGCGGCCCCTACGATTTTCTTCAAAATCGGCATGGTGATACTACAGGCCCAGGTGATCAATCTGGCTGAAGAAACCCCTATGGGCATTGAAATCTATGGGATAAAAACGCCCTTGGAATGTTTTACCCACGCATTTCTGGCAAGTGTATCGCACGCATCCCCCCAATATGGGTATCATATGAAAGCCCATGAAAACCCAAACAAAATGGTGGGGTAAAATTTACCCATTACCCCATCCAGGGTAAAGTTTACCCAAGATGAAAATTTTCGGTCAATGGGGCGGCCCCTACGATTTTCTTCAAAATCGGCATGGTGATACTAAAGGCCCAGATGATCAATCTGGCTGAAGAAACCCCTATGGGCATTGAAATCTATGGGGTAAAAACGCCCTTGGAAAGATTTACCCACGCATTTCTGGCAAGTGTATCGCACGCATCCCCCCAATATGGGTATCATATGAAAGCCCATGAAAACCCAAACAAAATGGTGGGGTAAAATTTACCTATTACCCCATCCAGGGTAAAGTTTACCCAAGATGAAAATTTTCGGTCAACGGGGCGGCCCTACGATTTTCTTCAAAATCGGCATGGTGATACTGCAGGCCCAGATGATATTTCTGGCTGAAGAAACCCCTATGGGCATTGAAGTCTATGGGGTAAAAACGCCCTTGGAAAGTTTTACCCACGCATTTCTGGCAAGTGTATCACACGCATCCCCCCAATATGGGTATCATATGAAAGCCCATGAAAACCCAAACAAAATGGTGGGGTAAAATTTACCCATAACCCCATCCAGGGTAAAGTTTACCCAAGATGAAAATTTTCGGTCAATGGGGCGGCCCCTACGATTTTCTTCAAAATCGGCATGGTGATACTACAGGCCCAGATGATCAATCTGGCTGAAGAAACCCCTATGGGCATTGAAATCTATGGGGTAAAAACGCCCTTGGAAAGTTTTACCCACGCATTTCTGGCAAGTGTATCGCACGCATCCCCCCAATATGGGTATCATATGAAAGCCCATGAAAACCCAAACAAAATGGTGGGGTAAAATTTACCCATTACCCCATCCAGGATAAAGTTTACCCAAGATGAAAATTTTCGGTCAATGGGTCGGCCCCTACGATTTTCTTCAAAATCGGCATGGTGATACTACAGGCCCAGATGATCAATCTGGCTGAAGAAACCCTTATGGGCATTGAAATCTATGGGGTAAAAACGCCCTTGGAAAGTTTTACCCACACATTTCTGGCAAGTGTATCGCACGCATCCCCCAATATGGGTATCATATGAAAGCCCATGAAAACCCAAACAAAATGGTGGGGTAAAATTTACCCATTACCCCATCCAGGGTAAAGTTTACCCAAGATGAAAATTTTCGGTCAATGGAGAAACCCCTATGGGCATTGAAATCTATGGGGTAAAAACGCCCTTGGAAAGTCTTACCCACTTATTTCTGGCAAGTGTATCGCACGCATCCCCCCAATATGGGTATCATATGAAAGCCCATGAAAACCCAAACAAAATGGTGGGGTAAAATTTACCCATTACCCCATCCAGGGTAAAGTTTACCCAAGATGAAAATTTTCGGTCAATGGGGCGGCCCTTACGATTTTCTTCAAAATCGGCATGGTGATACTACAGGCCCAGATGATTAATCTGGCTGAAGAAACCCCTATGGGCATTGAAATCTATGGGGTAAAAACGCCCTTGGAAAGTTTTACCCACGCATTTCTGGCAAGTGTATCGCACGCATCCCCCCAATATGGGTATCATATGAAAGCCCATGAAAACCCAAACAAAATGGTGGGGTAAAATTTACCCATTACCCCATCCAGGGTAAAGTTTACCCAAGATGAAAATTTTCGGTCAATGGGGCGGCCGCTACGATTTTCTTCAAAATCGGCATGGTGATACTACAGGCCCAGATGATCAATCTGGCTGAAGAAACCCCTATGGGCATTGAAATCTATGGGGTAAAAACGCCCTTGGAAAGTTTTACCCACGCATTTCTGGCAAGTGTATCGCACGCATCCCCCCCAATATGGGTATCATATGAAAGCCCATGAAAACCCAAACAAAATGGTGGGGTAAAATTTACCCATTACCCCATCCAGGGTAAAGTTTACCCAAGATGAAAATTTTCGGTCAATGGGGCGGCCCCAACGATTTTCTTCAAAATCGGCATGGTGATACTACAGGCCGAGATGATCAATCTGGCTGAAGAAACCCCTATGGGCATTGAAATCTATGGGGTAAAAACGCCCTTGGAAAGTTTTACCCACGCGTTTCTGGCAAGTGTATCGCACGCATCCCCCAATATGGGTATCATATGAAAGCCCATGAAAACCCAAACAAAATGGTGGGGTAAAATTTACCCATTACCCCATCCAGGGTAAAGTTTACCCAAGATGAAAATTTTCGGTCAATGGGGCGGCCCCTACGATTTTCTTCAAAATCGGCATGGTGATACTACAGGCCCAGGTGATCAATCTGGCTGAAGAAACCCCTATGGGCATTGAAATCTATGGGATAAAAACGCCCTTGGAATGTTTTACCCACGCATTTCTGGCAAGTGTATCGCACGCATCCCCCCAATATGGGTATCATATGAAAGCCCATGAAAACCCAAACAAAATGGTGGGGTAAAATTTACCCATTACCCCATCCAGGGTAAAGTTTACCCAAGATGAAAATTTTCGGTCAATGGGGCGGCCCCTACGATTTTCTTCAAAATCGGCATGGTGATACTACAGGCCCAGATGATCAATCTGGCTGAAGAAACCCCTATGGGCATTGAAATCTATGGGGTAAAAACGCCCTTGGAAAGTTTTACCCACGCATTTCTGGCAAGTGTATCGCACGCATCCCCCCAATATGGGTATCATATGAAAGCCCATGAAAACCCAAACAAAATGGTGGGGTAAAATTTACCCATTACCCCATCCAGGGTAAAGTTTACCCAAGATGAAAATTTTCGGTCAATGGAGAAACCCCTATGGGCATTGAAATCTATGGGGTAAAAACGCCCTTGGAAAGTCTTACCCACTTATTTCTGGCAAGTGTATCGCACGCATCCCCCCAATATGGGTATCATATGAAAGCCCATGAAAACCCAAACAAAATGGTGGGGTAAAATTTACCCATTACCCCATCCAGGGTAAAATTTACCCAAGATGAAAATTTTCGGTCAATGGGGCGGCCCTTACGATTTTCTTCAAAATCGGCATGGTGATACTACAGGCCCAGATGATCAATCTGGCTGAAGAAACCCCTATGGGCATTGAAATCTATGGGGTAAAAACGCCCTTGGAAAGTTTTACCCACGCATTTCTGTCAAGTGTATCGCACGCATCCCCCCAATATGGGTATCATATGAAAGCCCATGAAAACCCAAACAAAATGGTGGGGTAAAATTTACCCATTACCCCATCCAGGGTAAAGTTTACCCAAGATGAAAATTTTCGGTCAATGGGGCGGCCCCTACGATTTTCTTCAAAATCGGCATGGTGATACTACAGGCCCAGATGATCAATCTGGCTGAAGAAACCCCTATGGGCATTGAAATCTATGGGGTAAAAACGCCCTTGGAAAGTTTTACCCACGCATTTCTGGCAAGTGTATCGCACGCATCCCCCCCCCAATATGGGTATCATATGAAAGCCCATGAAAACCCAAACAAAATGGTGGGGTAATATTTACCCATTACCCCATCCAGGGTAAAGTTTACCCAAGATGAAAATTTTCGGTCAATGGGGCGGCCCCAACGATTTTCTTCAAAATCGGCATGGTGATACTACAGGCCGAGATGATCAATCTGGCTGAAGAAACCCCTATGGGCATTGAAATCTATGGGGTAAAAACGCCCTTGGAAAGTTTTACCCACGCGTTTCTGGCAAGTGTATCGCACGCATCCCCCAATATGGGTATCATATGAAAGCCCATGAAAACCCAAACAAAATGGTGGGGTAAAATTTACCCATTACCCCATCCAGGGTAAAGTTTACCCAAGATGAAAATTTTCGGTCAATGGGGCGGCCCCTACGATTTTCTTCAAAATCCGCATGGTGATACTACAGGCCCAGGTGATCAATCTGGCTGAAGAAACCCCTATGGGCATTGAAATCTATGGGATAAAAACGCCCTTGGAATGTTTTACCCACGCATTTCTGGCAAGTGTATCGCACGCATCCCCCCAATATGGGTATCATATGAAAGCCCATGAAAACCCAAACAAAATGGTGGGGTAAAATTTACCCATTACCCCATCCAGGGTAAAGTTTACCCAAGATGAAAATTTTCGGTCAATGGGGCGGCCCCTACGATTTTCTTCAAAATCGGCATGGTGATACTACAGGCCCAGATGATCAATCTGGCTGAAGAAACCCCTATGGGCATTGAAATCTATGGGGTAAAAACGCCCTTGGAAAGTTTTACCCACGCATTTCTGGCAAGTGTATCGCACGCATCCCCCCAATATGGGTATCATATGAAAGCCCATGAAAACCCAAACAAAATGGTGGGGTAAAATTTACCTATTACCCCATCCAGGGTAAAGTTTACCCAAGATGAAAATTTTCGGTCAACGGGGCGGCCCCTACGATTTTCTTCAAAATCGGCATGGTGATACTGCAGGCCCAGATGATATTTCTGGCTGAAGAAACCCCTATGGGCATTGAAGTCTATGGGGTAAAAACGCCCTTGGAAAGTTTTACCCACGCATTTCTGGCAAGTGTATCGCACGCATCCCCCCAATATGGGTGTCATATGAAAGCCCATGAAAACCCAAACAAAATGGTGGGGTAAAATTTACCCTCAACCCCATCCAGGGTAAAGTTTACCCAAGATGAAAATTTTCGGTCAATGGGGCGGCCCCTACGATTTTCTTCAAAATCGGCATGGTGATACTACAGGCCCAGATGATCAATCTGGCTGAAGAAACCCCTATGGGCATTGAAATCTATGGGGTAAAAACGCCCTTGGAAAGTTTTACCCACGCATTTCTGGCAAGTGTATCGCACGCATCCCCCCAATATGGGTATCATATGAAAGCCCATGAAAACCCAAACAAAATGGTGGGGTAAAATTTACCCATTACCCCATCCAGGATAAAGTTTACCCAAGATGAAAATTTTCGGTCAATGGGTCGGCCCCTACGATTTTCTTCAAAATCGGCATGGTGATACTACAGGCCCAGATGATCAATCTGGCTGAAGAAACCCTTATGGGCATTGAAATCTATGGGGTAAAAACGCCCTTGGAAAGTTTTACCCACACATTTCTGGCAAGTGTATCGCACGCATCCCCCAATATGGGTATCATATGAAAGCCCATGAAAACCCAAACAAAATGGTGGGGTAAAATTTACCCATTACCCCATCCAGGGTAAAGTTTACCCAAGATGAAAATTTTTGGTCAATGGAGAAACCCCTATGGGCATTGAAATCTATGGGGTAAAAACGCCCTTGGAAAGTCTTACCCACTTATTTCTGGCAAGTGTATCGCACGCATCCCCCAATATGGGTATCATATGAAAGCCCATGAAAACCCAAACAAAATGGTGGGGTAAAATTTACCCATTACCCCATTCAGGGTAAAGTTTACCCAAGATGAAAATTTTCGGTCAATGGGGCGGCCCCTACGATTTTCTTCAAAATCGGCATGGTGATACTACAGGCCCAGATGATCAATCTGGCTGAAGAAACCCCTATGGGCATTGAAATCTATGGGGTAAAAATGCCCTTGGAAAGTTTTACCCACGCATTTCTGGCAAGTGTATCGCACGCATCCCCCCAATATGGGCATCATATGAAAGCCCATGAAAACCCAAAGAAAATGGTGGGGTAAAATTTACCCATTACCCCATCCAGGCTAAAGTTTACCCAAGATGAAAATTTTCAGTCAATGGGGCGGCCCCTACGATTTTCTTCAAAATCGGCATGGTGATACTACAGGCCCAGATGATCAATCTGGCTGAAGAAACCCCTATGGGCATTGAAATCTATGGGGTAAAAACGCCCTTGGAAAGTTTTACCCACGCATTTCTGGCAAGTGTAACGCACGCATCCCCCCAATATGGGTATCATATGAAAGCCAATGAAAACCCAAACAAAATGGTGGGGTAAAATTTACCCATTACCCGATCAGGGTAACGTTTACCCAAGATGAAATTTTTCGGTCAATGGGGCGGCCCCTACGATTTTCTTCAAAATCGGCATGGTGATACTAGAGGCCCAGGTGATCAATCTGGCTGAAGAAACCCCTATGGGCATTGAAATCTTTGGGGTAAAAACGCCCTTGGAATGTTTTACCCACGCATTTCTGGCAAGTGTATCGCACGCATCCCCCCAATATGGGCATCATATGAAAGCCCATGAAAACCCAAACAAAATGGTGGGGTAAAATTTACCCATTACCCCATCAAGGGTAAAGTTTACCCAAGATGAAAATTTTCGGTCAATGGGGCGGCCCCTACGATTTTCTTCAAAATCGGCATGGTGATACTACAGGCCCAGATGATCAATCTGGCTGAAGAAACCCCTATGGGCATTGAAATCTATGGGGTAAAAACGCCCTTGGAATGTTTTACCCACGCATTTCTGGCAAGTGTATCGCACGCATCCCCCCAATATGGGTATCATATGAAAGCCCATGAAAACCCAAACAAAATGGTGGGGTAAAATTTACCCATTACCCCATCCAGGATAAATTACTCTGGATGGGGTAATGGGAAAATTTAACCCCACCATTTTGTTTGGGTTTTCATGGGCTTTCATATGATACCCATATTGGGGGGATGCGTGCGATACACTTGCCAGAAATAAGTGGGTAAAACTTTCCAAGGGCGTTTTTACCCCATAGATTTCAATGCCCATAGGGGTTTCTTCAGCCAGAATGATAATCTGGGCCTGTAGTATCACCATGCCGATTTTGAAGAAAATCGTAGGGGCCGCCCCATTGACCGAAAATTTTCATCTTGGGTAAACTTTACCCTGGATGGGGTAATGGGTAAATTTTACCCCATCTTTTTGTTTGGGTTTTTATAAGCTTTCATAGATACCCATATTGGGGGATGCGTGCGATACTCTTGCCAGAAATGCGTGGGTAAAACATTCCAAGGGCGTTTTTACCCCATAGATTTCAATGCCCATAGGGGTTTGTTCAGCCAGATTGATCATCTGGGCCTGTAGTATCACCATGCCGATTTTGAAGAAAATCGTAGGGGCCGCCCCATTGACCGAAAATTTTCATCTTGGGTAAACTTTACTCTGGATGGGGTAATGGGTAAATTTCACCCCACCATTTTGTTTGGGTTTTCATTGGCTTTCATATGATACCCATATTGGGGGGATGCGTGCGATACACTTGCCAGAAATGCGTGGGTAAAACTTTCCAAGGGCGTTTTTACCCCATAGATTTCAATGCCCATATGGGTTTCTTCAGCCAGATTGATCATCTGGGCCTGTAGTATCACCATGCCGATTTTGAAGAAAATCGTAGGGGCCGCCCCATTGATCGAAAATTTTCATCTTGGGTAAACCTTACCCTTGATGGGGTAATGAGTAAATTTTACCCCACCATTTTGTTTGGGTTTTCATGGGCTTTCATATGATACCCATATTGGGGGGATGCGTGCGAAACACTTGCCAGAAATGCGTGGGTAAAACTTTCCAAGGGCGTTTTTACCCCATAGATTTCAATGCCCATAGGGGTTTCTTCAGCCAGATTGATCATCTCGGCCTGTAGTATCACCATGCCGATTTTGAAGAAAATCGTAGGGGCCGCCCTATTGACCGAAAATTTTCATCTTGGGTAAACTTTACCCTGGATGGGGTAATGGGTAAATTTTATCCCACCATTTTGTTTGGGTTTTCATGGGCTTTCATATGATACCCATATTGGGGGGATGCGTGCGATACACTTGCCAGAAATGCGTGGATAAAACTTTCCAAGGGCGTTTTTACCCCATAGATTTCAATGCCCATAGGGGTTTCTTCAGCCAGATTGATCATTTGGGCCTGTAGTATCACCATGCCGATTTTGAAGAAAATCGTAGGGGCCGCCCCATTGACCAAAAATTTTCATCTTGGGTAAACTTTACCCTGGATGGGGTAATGGGTAAATTTTACCCCACCATTTTGTTTGGGTTTTCATGGGCTTTCATATGATACCCATATTGGGGGATGCGTGCGATACACTTGCCAGAAATGCGTGGGTAAATCTTTCCAAGGGCGTTTTTACCCCATAGATTTCAATGCCCATAGGGGTTTCTTCAGCCAGATTGATCATCTGGGCCTGTAGTATCACCATGCCGATTTTGAAGAAAATCGTAGGGGCCGCCCCATTGACCGAAAATTTTCATCTTGTGTAAACTTTACCCTGGATGGGGTAATGGGTAAATTTTACCCCACCATTTTGTTTGAGTTTTCATGGGCTTTCATATGATACCCATATTGGGGGGATGCGTGCGATACACTTGCCAGAAATGCGTGGGTAAAACTTTCCAAGGGCGTTTTTACCCCATAGATTTCAATGCCCATAGGGGTTTCTTCAGCCAGATTGATCATCTGGGCCTGTAGTATCACCATGCCGATTTTAAAGAAAATCGTAGGGGCCGCCCCATTGACCGAAAATTTTCATCTTGGTTAAACTTTACCCTGGATGGGGTAATGGGTAAATTTTACCCCACCATTTTGTTTGGGTTTTCATGGGCTTTCATATGATACCCATATTGGGGGGATGCGTGCGATACACTTGCCAGAAATGCGTGGGTAAAACTTTCCAAGGGCGTTTTTACCCCATAGATTTCAATGCCCATAGGGATTTCTTCAGCCAGATTGATCATCTGGGCCTGTAGTATCACCATGCCGATTTCGAAGAAAATCGTAGGGGCCGCCCCATTGACCGAAAATTTTCATCTTGGGTAAACTTTACCCTGGATGGGGTAATGGGTAAATTTTACCCCACCATTTTGTTTGGGTTTTCATGGGCTTTCATATGATACCCATATTGGGGGGATGCGTGCGATACACTTGCCAGAAATGTGTGGGTAAAACTTTCCAAGGGCGTTTTTACCCCATAGATTTCAATGCCCGTAGGGGTTTCTTCAGCCAGATTGATCATCTCGGCCTGTAGTATCACCATGCCGATTTTGAAGAAAATCGTAGGGGCCGCCCCATTGACCGAAAATTTTCATCCTGGTTAAATCATGCTTTTGGTTAAATTGATCGCGTATTTAACCATATCATTAGGTCCGGGGTGAAGAGATCTTTCAAATGGTGGTCTTATTTTTCAGTTTCGTCCAGCCGTTTAGGCGTAAAACGGTTTTAAGATTTTCCCTAGATTTCTAGATTTTTCCCTAGATTTGGCAGCCCCAATCTGGTTTGGGCCGAATGTGGGCTGAATGTGGGCTAACTTCCGTTACATTGATTGTTCATTGTATGTTATCGTGTGATATCTTTGGTTCGGTTATTTATTATGTTTATGGTCTTTTTTCAGTATTACGGCATAATACAGCACAGGAGAGAAAAGGCGGATTGTAGTCGAACAGTAGCTGTTACAATAGGCATAGACCTAACAAAAGCGCAATTTTTGCAAAACAGCTGCCTTTGACCTTTCACGTTGGCACGTGCCATGACAGTCACTGAGATGTATCAAGAGTAGTCAACTACGGGGTAAAAGGAATGGGGCTACCGAACAAAAAAGACCGCAGGCCAATCGGCCCAGCATGCAGCGGTTGCTGAGATATAGGCTTCACAGAAGCGTTACAGGCCGGGCCGGGCCGGGCCGATCATACGGGTATTTTTTCAGGTATATCGAAAAGACGTCGCTTCACTCGCTGCTGTGCCTCGCTTGTAATAGTGTATTTGTATATTGCGTATATGAGCATTATGGTTACCTTTTACTTATTATCAAATTCAGTTATTAGCAACGCTATACTGATTCCTATACTTCATCTTCGAGATTCTACACAACGCTAGGGCGTTGTAGTTTTCGTTTGTATTTTCCGTCAAAGAAATCAAAAAATCAGAGCAACCGCTATTTTTATGAAACAGATTGCTAGTTTTTTTTTTTTGCTGGCAATTGCCGAATGTCAGTTTTACTTTTGTAGAATTGTACATAGTTTGTACTTTCGGATTGTACTTTTTCTTTTATGAAACAGATTTGTACTTACAATCGAAAGTACAAACCTACAAACTACAACTACAATTCTACAATTCTAGGCTTTATGAAAAAGGACACAGCTGGTAGATGCGCATCGAAAGACGTGATAAAGATCGCTGTCTTTCTCGTGAAAAACTGACATCCTTGGTACCTTCTGGATAGCTGGCATTATCAAAAATACTTTCGTTTCCTTTATGCAATTAAATTGCAAAGCCCATTTCGGTCGTCGCAACTTGGGACATTCCGTACAAGTTTTCGGACCTTCCAAAACTTGTACGGACACTGTCCGTAGTGTCCGTAGTGGTGGCGACGCCCATATATGTTCAAGATCTCTGCAAAATGTATCCCCCGTTAGCCGACTCAAGAGAAAACACTGAGAACTTTTTTGATTCCTTTTAAGCATATTAGGGGAATTGGTCTAAAACAACACCCTGATCATTTCTCCGAATATACCCCAAATACACTTCCTTTGAATATCGCTCTGAAATTCTTCTAATATACCCTACACTGAAAACCTTCTTGATTCCTTTTAAGCATATTAGGGGTTTTGGTCTAAAACAACACCCTGATCATCTCTTCGGACTTCGAATATACCCAAACTATACCCTTGTTCTTTAAATAGCTCCCTTGAATTCTTCTAATATACCCTAGTAAGTACCGAAGAGGAAAGGAATATGATTGCTGTTCTATTCCCTGCCATACCCACAGTACACTCCTTTTAACCTACCAAAATACCCTTACATCGAAACCTCTAGTTTTCTATCTAAGCGTATAAGGGGAATATTTTGCAAACTATACTCGCATTATACCACTTAACCCGCGCGGGGCTGGGGTCTCCAGCCGAACGCGCGGGGCTGGGTGTGTGTGTGGGTGTGTGTGTGTGTGTGTGTGTGTGTGTAAATTTTACCCCCCCCCCCCCTGTTATCTCCCGAACTAATGGACCGATTTGGAAAATTCAAACGCCAATCGAAAGATCTCATCACGAACAACAAAAACATGTACTTAATTTAAATTTTGAGGTCAAGGTCAAGGTCAGGTCAAGGGTACAAATTGCAAGTTTCTACAGTATCGGCCTTGCACCGTAGTTGCCGAAGAATGGAGTCATGGACTGAGACTGATTGCCCAAAACGTGTTCTAAGGCTACCAAGACAATATTCGTTGCATACAATATCATTCAAAGGTCAAGGTCAAGGTCAGGTCAGGTCAGGTCAGGTCACCAAAACAAAATATAGAAAAGGGTATGTGCGACACATGTTTTATGGGTCATTTTATTCATAGAATTCAATAGGCACACTCAATAAGTGATATTGACCACCTCTCGATGAATTTCAGGTCAAGGTCAGGTCAAGGTCAGGTCAAGTAAGGTCAAATTTTGAAGTTGGTTGTTAAGGCCTAAAAATGTGTCTATTTGATGTAGTTTTTCACGGCGAATTGAATGGTGCTATTTTTGTTTCTGTACGAGGTCTAGAACGTCCAAAAAAATCATTTTCCAAAAAAATTGTGTGTCGTGAGTCGTGACGTCATAAAATTTGAAATAACTCCCACATTTTTGAACCGATTCTTTTGAAAATTGATATGTAGGTGCACATAGACCACTTCTCCACTTCTCTGACATATATTCTGGTTTTTCGATACACTCAAAATTTTGGATTTTATCATTATTTTCCCAAAAGAGTCAGTTTTTTGGAAAAATGTGGGCCAAAATCCAACATTTTCAAACAACCGAGATAGCCATTTGATAGACAAAGTGAAATCACGTATAACCTTTTTTGTTACGTCTTGATTCCCTTAAAAATGAAGATGTTAGCGGCGTTTGAAATTTTGCCGTTTTTGAGGCGAAAATGGCGAACATGACGTCACTAAAACGTCATTTTCTCAAAAAATTTCCAAATGATTTTGCTCAAATTTTCAGGGAACGTGTCAAATTGATGTAAGAAAAGGTAATGAAAGTTTGGTGGCGCTGCGCGCCGCCGTTTTTGAGATATTGCAAAAATTCGCGAGGGGGGGGTAAAATTTACCCCCCAGCCCCGCGCGGGTTAACACTCTCGTATTATTCTGTGAGATTTCCATCACTGATCTCAATGTATTCTTGCATTAGACCCCACATAAACCCAGAAGGGAAAATAATAATGCCCTAGGTATATTCGTCGTAGAACTTGCTCAGAAACTGTCTCATTACTCTCAGCTCCCTCCTCCGATTTCCCTTTATATGGGTACCCGTCAAAATTCGTGGAGATTCGGGTCGATATTTGTCCCACAACTGATTTGCTAGAAATCATTACCTTTTCATAAACCATGCACCCTAGGCTGTTCACAGTTGAAATTATTCAAAAATGCCATTGCGCATGCGCTTAAAATGGTCCGTGACCCAGAAAAAACCTGTGACCCAGAGGAGTTTTTACCGTGACCCAGAAAAATGTTCGTGACCCAGGAGAAATCGTCGCTTTGAATATGCTTCATTTAACTTGATAAATATTATGTTCTCAGTAAAACAATCCATCGAATCTAAACAGCATTTCGCCTTGCACAAGCGGCAAATCATGTATCTAATTAGACACGCAAAACTGTTTCTGAAGCGATGTATTTGCAAACTCCACAGTGCAGCAAACATTAAAACTGGTGAAAATGCAACTCAGGGCTCTTGTCATGAAACACGAGCCCACATCTGGACTTCTACGTCTACATCTACATCTCCTTCACTGTTCAAGTGTTCACAGCTTCGATTACACACCGGTGAACTTAAGATCTACACGTCTACTGCTTCTCCTTCACAGCCTCGATCACACACCGGGGAACCTTAGACCTCCACGTCTTCATCTACATCTCCTTCACAGCCTCCATGGCACCGGGGAACTTGTAGAGTCCACGAGACGTCAGGTCTGGGACTGGAAGCTCGCAGAGAATCTCACTCCTGTCGACCTTGAACCGGTCATGCCGCTTAAGACGGAAGATATCTTTCTCTCGGGTCGTAGCCCGGAGTCCCGTTGTCCAGTACGCTCCGTCTTCATCCTTCATCCACAATGCAGGCGTAACGGAACTCTGTCTTTTTACGACCGCCTCCGAGAACTCTTACGAGAACGAAAGAACCATTCTTGATGGGAGAGGTGGACGATGGTTCGATCATCTCGACACCTTCTTCCACAGAGGCCTCGGCGTCGTCATCGCTGCTCTGAGTGGTGGGACAGAGGCAGAGTTCCTTCAGCGTGTCGTCGTCAGAAGACAGGTCCGCCACCTCTGGTTGGGGGAACTCCACTGCAACCGCCTGAGAACTGACGCAGTCACAGAATGGGCAGTCGTCTCTGTCTCCGAAGCACGACCTCTGTCGAAAGCCAATGGCTTCCGGGTCGATGATGACCAGCTGAAACTGCTTCATGGTGGCCTTGACCTTTTGCCGGAGACGAGGCGGGTCTGGGATCTCGCTGATGTCGTCCGCCGTCACCTCCCACATCCGAAGCTTGGAGCCGGAGTTGACCCGAATGAAGTCCGTGGCTGACAAAACGCTCTTACCTCGGGCGACAGCGTCGTCTGCGTTGCGTTTGATCGCGCCTCCGATCCCGTCAGCGGCCCCTTTCCCATGACCAGGCGCCAGAAGGTTCCATGTCACACTGCAGCCGTGCTCCTTCGCCATGGCCGCCGCGTAACCAAAGTTCTTGGCGTTACGATACTGGGCTGTGGGACCGTCTGACCAGAAGTGCAGTTCCTTCGGATTTTTGGCCTTCAGGACTCCCTTCAGATGAGCGGAGATTGCCCGAGGTCCGTGCTCCAGAGAGTCCGACACAGAAGCAAAAGACTCTGTTCCCTTGGCAGAGTAGATCACGCCAGTGTGGAGCGTAATCTGGTTGCGTCCGGCCCCAAAGTGCACTGACTGGATCTCCTCGTCGTACTTCGAGCTGTAGTTCTCCGAGAAGTCGATGTGCACATGCAGGACGCCTTCCTGTGTAAGCGCCCGCTCTCGGCAGGCGCGGTACGCCTCGAACTGGGTCGAGATCTTCTCGCGGTGTTCGGAGTAGCTGTCCATCTTGCTGCGGATCGCGCTGGAAAGCGCCTCTTTGGTGCCGGAAACCTCCACGAGCCGGGGAATCCGGACCACCTTCTTCACCACTTCCCACTGCTGCCATGAGACGCTGTCACCAGGGGGAAAGTCTTTGAACGCCACCTGACTATCAGAGCAGATTTCAACCATCTTGTGATCTTTTGCCTTCTTGATCATGAGGTTGAAGTTAGCGCAGGGCTTGCAGGCGGTTGTCAGGCGGCTGGAGACGCGGGGATGGACGCAGAAGAACGGTCGGTGACGGCGAAACAAGGTTTCGCTTGCGACTCCTCCCTCTGACTTGTACTTCTGATGGAGCACCTTGATGCTGTGGAGAAGGTAGCGCTTCTGTTCCTTTTTGCCCTCGTCGATACCACCTCTTTCTTGCCAGCACTAGCCCGAGAGTTGTCGTCGCGGATGAAGAACTCCGTCACCTGTTCATGTCGCGATTGGCGCTTCAACTTCTTGTGGATATCCTCTCCGGGACCGCTCCGTAAACTGTGACGTCCATCTCAGCCGAGGTACTGCGACATCACACATTTCCACCCGTCCTTGCGAGCCAGTGCGTATTTCCTCAGAGCCGGCAGTACCATCTTGTGGGGAGACTTTCGAACAGCGTCTGCGACGACGGCCTGTCCGAATAGTGTGCGTCGGACCTCCTTTATTTTTGGTGACCTGCCGTACTCACGTCGCAGAACGCTCCGCACTTCGGAGCGCGGAGTCATCAAGACCTCGTCCTGGTCCTCAGTACTCTTCGGCCTAGAACGCTGAAGCCTCTTCCTGTACATAGGGTGTATCGTTGTAGCCATGTACTTCTGCCGGTCACCGCTAGGCCCATGTACTTCTGCCGGTCGCCGCTAGATGCTGTGAACCGCGAGTTACAGTTTTGTTAATAGGTGTCGCTTTTACCAGTCTCTAAATTGCTAAAGCCTTCGATTAAGTTGTGTGCCCCCCTTTTAACGTTCCGTTCGCTTGAACTGCTGTATTGTTTGGACAATTGTATTAGCTATATGTATATTAAAAACCATATGTATTCGTTTATTACATTCGATGTTCTCGCCAACATGTGTGCAATACGAGATAACTAAGTTCATATGTCATTCTATATATGTCTTGATTTTGTGGCGAAACACAACACAGGCTAAGGTGATCGTTAGTTCGCTCAGCGACTGGCATTTCACGGGTTTGTTCTGAGAGCTCTCCTACGCGCGTCCCCACCCCTCACATCCAACTTTTTACCAGTTGTTCCACCCACTCTCCTTCACTGCCCACAACCTCATCCGGTTGCCCCACGATGGGGAAGCGGCGCCGTCAGCGCCCGCTATCCGACTCCTTATCCGATTCCGACTCTGACTCCCCTCTGAATCCGACTCCTCCCTCTGCCATGGATACCGACTCCCGCCCGACCGTCAACCCTCCCTCCTCTACCCACCCTTCGACTGATCTACCCGGTACCGACCCTCGCTCGTCCACTGACCACGCCCTGACCGCTGACCTGACCTCTGACCCCGCCCGGCACTCTGACCCTCGCTCGTCTACCGACCTCGCCCGGAGCCATGACCCTCGCCCGTCCACCGACCACTCCCGGAGCTCTGACCCGCGCACGAACTTGGCCAACGCACCTGCCTGTGATTCGGTTGATCGCTCTCCACTCGAACCGTACTTGTCTCTCGACGGCTCCTTTCTGGTTGTTAAGGCTACCGATAGCGACTTCTCTTTCCGGAAGATTAACGTTTTCTGGCCTCAGAAGCAGATCGCTGCTATCTGTGGACAGCATGGCCAAGACATAGAAGCTCCAGCTAACGGCACTCTCGTCATCAAAACACACAATCGAAGGGACACGAAAGCACTCCTGAAGACAACCATGTTCTGTGGTCAGAAGGTGACAGTCTCTCTCCACCAGGCTCGCAACTCCTCTAAAGGCACGATTTTCGCCCCCGAACTCCGCCACATGTCCGAAGCTGAGATCTTGTCCGAGCTGAGAGGAGAGGGAGTGTCCCACATCCGACGACTGACTACCTTCCGTGATGGCCAGCGACGGGACACCAGCTTGCTGGTCCTCACCTTCGACAACACGACCCTGCCCGAAAAGATAGCCATCGGCTGGCTCAAAAAAGATGTCCGGGTGTTCATCCCAAATCCACTCCGATGCTTCAAGTGCCAACGATTTGGACATGGTAGCTCCACTTGTCGCCAGGCTGCTCGCTGTCAGAGATGTGGTGAGGCTCCTCATGAGAACTCCGAATGCACTAAGCCAGTCTCTTGCTTGAGCTGTGGTAGCCCCGATCACTCAGTCTCGTCCTCACAATGCCCCACGTGGAAGAAGGAAAAGCGTATCTGTGAGATCAAAGTTCAGTCCGGCTGCTCGTACCCCGACGCTCGTCGCCGTGTGGAAGCCGAAACAGCCACTCCGGCTCCTGGTCGGTCTTATGCCAAGGCCGCCCGTACAGAGACCACCTCATGCAGCACTCAGACTGAACCGATCTCAGCACTCCCCCCTCTTCAGTGTCTGAAGCCCCTGACTGCATCTACGACCACATCTACGAACACCAACGACGCGACGGAGACCATTTTTGGTGACCCGATGCCTTCCTCCCCTCTTGAATCGCAGCCCGAGATCTCACAGGAGATCGCCCAGAAGCCAAAGCCCTCTACCGGAGCTGGTCGCTCCACCACAGACTGGAAGAGGGTCCAGCGGTCGAAAGATTCCCGACCCCAGCCTCCATCAAAGGATAGTCAGTCGTCAAGCGCTCGCACGTCACGTCCTCCTATCAGAGTGTCAATGGGCCACAACCGTGCGTCAAGTTGGGCTTCGCCCCGTCGTGCTGCTACAAACAGATACTCACTCTTAGAACAACGATAAACAGCCTACTCCAGTGGAACTGCCGAGGCCTAGTTTCGAACTGGGCCGAAAGCAAAATGTTCTTTTTACTTCTAGCACCCATCGTTATTGCTTTGCAAGAAACTTGGCTTCTTCCAACAGACCCCTACAACTTTTCTTTATTCAACTACTCTCTATACCGCTATGACGAGACAGATGGCGAGAGACGCCATGGCGGTACTGCACTCTACATCAATAATGATTTCGTTCATCAGCAAATACCCCTCAATACACAGTTACAAGCAGTCGCTTGTACAGTTCGTTTGAACGGTCGCAATATAGATATTTGTTCTATTTATATTCCTCCGAACACAGATAATCATACACTAGAAAGGCATCTTAACCAAATCATAGCACAGTTTCAGCATCCATTTCTCTTACTTGGGGACTTCAACGCCCACAATCCAATGTGGGGTCGGAACATTCGAGTCTCCGATGAGCGCGGCGAAGTAGTTGAGCGGTTTCTGGATTTACATCAGCTTGTTCTTCTAAATAAGGGAGATAATACTCACTTTTCTCTCGCACACAATAGTGAATCGGCCATTGATCTCTCTATATGCTCTCCACAAATAGCAACTTTCTTTGATTGGCAGGTGGATGGTGACATTCATCATAGTGACCACTATCCGATTAAACTGCAGACGACCTTCCATTCGGAGGCCGATGCAACATCTGCTTTTGTTCCTCGCTGGAACCTAAAAAAAGCAGACTGGGTTAAGTTTGAAGCTTTTTGTAACATTGATAACGACCAATTCCAATCTCCAGAACAAGGAATCAATTTCCTTACTGACACCATTTTGACAGCAGCTGAAGAAGCCATCCCAAAGACAACATATTCAACAAAACACAAACGAGTCCCATGGTGGTCCCAAAATGTGGCTCAGGCTATAGCAAAACGCAAACGAGCTTTTCGTTTATACTTACGACATAGAAACAATACCACTCTTCTCCTTCGCAACCAAGAAAGAGCTAGGTGTAGGAAAATAATCAGAGAGGCAAAGAAAGCTTCTTGGAGGTCCTTCCTCGCTCAGCTCAATTATCAAACTCCATTAAGTAAGGTGTGGAATTTAGTTCGTTCATTATCAGGCAAAAGAAGTTTTCATTCGCTCCCAGTCTTACACGTTAACAATACAAATATAACGCAACCGCAAGAAGTAGTTGATACGATTGCCCACACATTAGCTCGATGTAGTGCTTCACGGCATTATCGGGCTGGATTTATTGAATATGCTCAGCAACATTCTCGTCTGCCAGCAAATGGATTTAGATCAGAAAACAATGAAGAATATAACACTTTGTTTACGATGTCAGAACTCCAAAATGCAATTGACTCGACCGGGAATACATCAGTTGGACCCGATCAATTGCATTATCAGTTTTTCCGACATCTTCCGAGCAGCACTCTGCAGTTTATTTTATGCACATTCAACGAATTATGGGTAAAGCAAGTTTTTCCTGAAGCATGGAAGGAGGCTATCATCATCGCTTTGCCAAAACCAGGAAAAAATCGACAAGACCCGGCAAATTATCGTCCCATTTCTCTCACAAGTTGCTTTGGCAAGATATTTGAACGGATGGTTAAAAAACGCTTGGAATGGTTTTTGGAAAACAATCAACTTCTCTCCAAATATCAAAGTGGATTCAGAAAATATCACAGTACCCTAGATCACATCATTCGGTTAGAAACAGATATACGGAAGGGATTTAAAATTAAAAAACATACCTCTGCTGTCTTCCTGGATATTACCCGCGCATATGACATGGTGCACCGACCCACCTTGCTTTGCAAACTCCACAAAATCGGCATACGTGGACACCTTGCGCAATATTTGGTGGGCTTTTTGACTGGTGACCGCAGATTTCAAGTACGCTTTCGGTCAATTTTGTCCAACACTTTTTCGTTCGAAAATGGCCTACCACAAGGCAGCTGCTTGTCTCCTTTACTTTTCAACGTTATGATCAATGACATTTTTGACCAAATATCTCCAGACATCCAACACTCATTGTTTGCAGATGATTGTGCGATATGGTGCACAGACAGGGATCCAGCACATTCTGTTCCACGTCTGCAAGATGCGTTGAACAGTCTAGATGACTGGTCTTTAAAAAATGGCTGCATTTTTTCTCCTACAAAATCTGCTGTAATGGTATTTACAAAAAACAATCGAATGTTAGAAGAATGTACTTTGCGTTTATCTGGACATGTAATACCGCGGGTAAATTCATTCAAATACCTTGGAATAGTTCTTGATAATAGGCTATCAATGATGAAACACGTAGCATATGTGAAAACAAAATGCAATAGAAGAATGAATTTATTCCGATGCGTAGCTGGCGCCGATTTCGGGGCTGATCGCCGAACACTTCTGCAATTGTATAAATCCTTAGTACTACCAATCATAGAATATGGTTGCACGGTATATGCAGGAGGATGTGAAGGTGCAATGAAAAAACTAGATATCATACAGAATGCATTTATTCGAATCGCAATTGGTGCTATGAAAACCTCTCCTATTTCATCGCTACAAGTTGAAGCAGTCATATCACCGTTGCGGTTCAGACGCATCGAACAAACATTGCGATATTCAAGTAAAATCATGTCACACCCAAACCACAATGCTTTTAATGCACTTAAGACATTACCGTCAATACACCACAATTACCTTGGTCCAGCGGAACGAAGATCCGGCCTCACAATAGCATCCAGAATAAAGAAGTTCTGCTCCGAAATAAACTTCACTCGGCCAAGCATTCCTCAACTACCGCTGCTTTCCACCCCTCCGTGGGTAGACAGGTCTTGGAAGGTCTCGTTTCTTCTTGATTGTCCAAAAGTCACTGTTACAGACAACGAGATACAACATAAATTTAACCTGTTGCGGCGCGAACACTCGACTTTCCATTTCCTCTTCACCGACGGCTCAAAATCTGGTGATCATGTTTCCAATGCTGTATATGACCCCGAAAACAACTTTTCCATACAAAATCGTCTTCCAGATGGCACAACAACTTTCATAGCGGAGCTTCATGCAGTTTTAAAAGCAGTTTATTTAGTTGACGAAAGACCTTGGATAAAGACGATGATTTGCACAGATTCGAAATCAGTAGCTCAGTCTTTACAAGTGAACATTCCGTCATCTCATATTCTCATACTCATCTATAACAAACTGCACACATTGTCAAATAATGGAAAATGCGTTAACTTTCTTTGGATTCCAGGTCACAGTGGTATCCATGGAAACACAAAAGCAGACGAATACGCAAAGAAAGCATTGGCCTTTTCAGCTATCACACACATTCCCACTGATTATCAATCAATACAAGCAGCTATTAGACAGGCAGTGCTCAAAGCATGGCAAGAACAGTGGACACAAGTAACACAATACACACAACTCAAGCAAATAAAACAAAAAATCGAAATATGGCACACAGCTAAGCGGAACAATAGACATGAAGAAAAGGTACTAGCTAGAATGAGATTGGGCCATACAAGGTACACACATTGTTATATTTACACTAAAGATGCTCGTCCTTGGTGTACAATATGCAATTGTGCACAAACTGTCATGCATATCATCATCGAATGTAGAAAATTTGACAATGAAAGAAGGCGGATGATTGAATACTGCAACCGGAAGAATATGACTTTCACCCTGGGTTCCGTCCTCGGTGATTCAGAAGACTTGATCGAACTCCTCTTCTCTTATCTCCGTGAAATTAGAATCTTCGATAAACTTTAGCTTGGCAACTGAGACGAAAACTACATGACGTAAAATAGTATATTGATCCTCACAAATGGGCATGCAATGGTCATTTTGACCGAAATGCCCTAAAACAAATGAAATGAAAGGCGAAACACAAGAGACATCTGTATGTTACAGTGTTTCTACTGGCTACACCAGCCAGATCGTCGAATTTGGATTTTTTTTAATCGTCTTCGCTACTAAATTTTATTGGTCCCTGGCATGTTTGAAGCCGTAGAATACCAATCAAAAAAATCTGGGACGAAAACCTAGCCTGCTGCGAGCGGATGACCGGAAGCCTGTCGGGACGGCGCCAGGCGTTGAAGTCTCCCCGTTAGTTACGCGCACACTAGCACCACGCGGCGGCTGGCGCCGTGCCGCCGCGTTCCCGGTCAGTCGTGTTTTAGCGTTCACTGACGGGTCGAGGTGATTATTCTAAGCTTTCCTAAGAAGCTTTCTGCCCCGCAGCTCATTATTGAGCAAGAATATCGCACAAACTGCATAGAACATTGACATGCAGGTTGTCGGCACATATGGAGAAGGGGATGTTTTGGTTAATGCCTCCTTTAATAGGAAGAGATTGTGGAAGAACAACACATTTCTCTTGGAAATTACTCATCCTCCTTCTTCCTACGTGCCTGCTTTAGCAATCGAAGTACCCCTATTGACTCTACGTTCTTGATTCGGCTGTCGATTTTATGCATGGAATTCCGCTATATTATATTTTCTCGCTCAATGTCCCCTGAGCTATATTGAGGCGTCACGGGACAGCAATGCTCAGCACACAACTGCAGAGAAAAAGTCAATGTGGTCATGCGTTTTGTATGCCAAAATGTGTGAGCCTTGGCGTGTACCAGCAGCCGTTGTCACCATTGTAATTTTCACGACTTTATCTTTATAAGGATGCAATTTCCCACTTCCTAGTTCCCAGACTGGGTTTGGAGATATTATAGTTTTACAGAAACATTTGGGAATGTCTGTAATGCAAGTTAAAGCGAATACCGAAAGGAATCCACATATTTTCGATTTCCTGTTTGCTGTATTGCTTATTAAATGCCAGACGTCATGTGGCATGGTTGCGATTGATGGTATGCCGGATGGCCAGGGTACGAACTCACGGTAAGTCAGCTTGACCGGCAGGCATCAACAGGCACAATAGTCTTACACTGATATCGTCACCCTCAGTTATTCGTCACCATTCAGCAGCAGGCCCAGAGCTTCGGGCTTTGAACCGTAAGGTACAGGTGTAGGAGCAAGACATTGCGCCGATTCGAAGGGCTGGAAGGCCAGCATCGCGGGGGCTGGAATGCGCCTGAGCGGCTGAGACCATCCCATTGGGACGGGGGTGTTCTGGGTGCACTCAGCCGCTCATGCTGGGAAATGCATCCAATGGAGCTCTACCCCATCCCCACCCGTTTCGAATGATTAGGCTGACCTTTAGTCTAGAACAAAGAAGGATGATGGTTGGCTGGTCCCGAGGATAGAAAGGAAAGGTAATGACATCATATAATGAATCGAAGACGGCCCCGACCCGATCCTCTGATAGAGGCTCATCAACACGTATCTCGTTGTGGACCATTTCGTTTTCCTCCACCGTGGTTTTTGCACCGACCTCAACGGGTTGGAAGATTACGATGTTCAGAAACCATTAAGGTCGTAATTGTATATTCGTTGAGTTAGGTTAGCCTTTCCATTCCATGAAGACTACTTTATAATTATTGGATGATAGGATGAGGTTTTCACTGTGTTGAACCTGTCCTACCTGCTCAGTGAACGAATATAGAACGAATATACAATTACGATCTTAATGGTTTCTGAACATCGTTACCTTCCAACCCGTTCAGGTCGGTGCAAAAACTACGGTGGAGGAAAACGAAATGGTCCACAACGAGATACGTGTTGATGAACCTCTATCAGAGGATCGGACCGGGGCCGTCTTCGATTCATTATATGATGTCATTACCTTATCCTCGGGACCAGCCAACAGTCATCCTTCCTTGTTCTAGACTAAAGGTCACCCTAATCATTCGAATGGAGAGCTCCATTGGATGCATTTCCCAGCATGAGCGGCTGAGTGCACCCAGAACACCCCCGTCCCAATGGGATGGTCTCAGCCGCTCAGGCGCATTCCAGCCCCCGCGATGCTGCCCTTCCAGCCCTTCGAATCGGCGCAATGTCTTGCTCCTACACCTGTACCTTACGGTTCAAAGCCCAAAGCTCTGGGCTTGTTGCTGAATGGTGACGAATAACTGAGGGTGACGATATCAGTGTAAGACTATTGTGCCTGTTGATGCCTGCCGGCCAAGCTGACTTACCGTGAGTTCGTACCCTGGCCATCCGGCATACCATCAATCGCAACCATGCCACATGACGTCTGGCATTTAATAAGCAATACAGCAAACAGGAAATCGAAAATATGTGGATTCCTTTCGGTATTCGCTTTAGCTTACATCACAGACATTCCCAAATGTTTCTGTAAAACTATAATATCTCCAAACCCAGTCTGGGAACTAGGAAGTGGGAAATTGCATCCTTATAAGATAAAGTCGTGAAAATTACAATGGTGACAACGGCTGCTGGTACACACCAAGGCTCATACATTTTGGCATACAAAACGCATGGCCACATTGACTTTTTCTCTGCGGTTGTGTGCTGAGCATTGCTGTCCCGTGACGCCTCAATATAGCTCAGGGGACATTGAGCGAGAAAATATAATATAGCGGAAATTCCATGCATAAAATCCACAGCCGAATCAAGAACGTAGAGTCAATAGGGGTACTTCGATTACTAAAGCAGGCACGTAGGAAGAAGGAGGATGAGTAATTTCCAAGAGAAATGTGTTGTTCTTCCACAATCTCTTCCTATTAAAGGAGGCATTAAAGGAAATAGTTCACTTTCACGAAATTATTTTTTTTTGCAATGGATTTATGATTTTTTATGTTCAAAATGTTCAGCAAAGAAAATAAAACCTTTTTATAACAAAAGATTATTTTCTATATTTTGATATAGGAAGAACTTTTCAGTTTCTGTAAGGCACACGCGATCCAGTATGAAAAGAGCATGGGTCCCGAAAATTCTTCAGAAACTAGAGAAATTATCGCGGCCACCGGCATTTGGGCGATCTGCTCGTGCTTTTGTTACTGGAGCGCCTCTTTCCCCGAGATTGCGCCGGCCGCCTGCCATGGACGAAAAATACACGACTTTGAAATCCGGCTGATCGTGGGAAAATACCGCCGGAGGTCTCTCTCGGCTATATGCAGGAATTCACCGGGATGTATAGTACCTATATACCACTGCCTCGATGTATAGGCTATAGCCTGCAAGCTGGCTTTGGTGCAAACTGCAAACATGTCAAACATGGTATAGGGCGGATTGTCGATTGATGTAAGCGAATCAGACGTTCAATGGACAATTTCCGATTCTTATTCGATAATTACGGCCAATTATATTTTATTTTAGGAAGTGTTATTAGGAGCGGAGCAATAAAATCTCATTTCTCCCCTGTCTCTTTACCTATCTCTCAAATCCCTTGCTCACTCATCTTTCCTCTCCATAGCCGGCGGAACGGGGAGGGCACCGGGGCACCGTCCCCCCTTTGATTTTGGCATTTTAACATTAGCCCTATGGGCGTTGCATGAAGGTGTTCCGCCGCTACTGTTCCTCTCTGTAGGTATCAGTCTCCTTGCCGTCCTCCCTGAAGTCTCTGTTAGTCTTTTCCTTCATACTTATCCTCCTTTCTCTCTCTCTCTCTCTCTCTCTCTCTCTCTCTCTCTCTCTCTCTCTCTCTCTCTCTCTCTCTCTCTCTCTCTCTCTCTCTCTCTCTCTCTCTCTCTCTCTCTCGGGGTGAAACTTTAAGCAATTTCGTGATAATCAATTCTACACATTTCCTGAAAATTTCATGACCCTGCCACTCGTAACCCTTGACCTGTAACCTGCTTGTCGCGACTATGTCAGGCCGGAATCGCGATTCGACGTATACCACATTATCTATGCATTTCCAGACTTTGTTGTGCCTTATAAACGTGCCAACACGTGAAATGATTGTAGTCTCATGCTTTATAAATTGGTGCCAAAGGGCACTCAAAGGTCAGGTCAAGGGCATTGACCTTAGATTACTTTTAGTCACTTTTTGGAGATGTCAATTTTGGAGATGATTTCCATGTCAATTTTGTCAAAATGTCAATTTTAAAGCAAAAAATTGTCAATTTGGGATTTTGTCGAATCTAGAGCCCATTTGAACATTTGAGAAGTACCTAATTTTGGTACCAAATGCCAATGCAACATGTTACGAACTATGAAGCTGTCACTGGCAGTTAACGCCTTTGACTAGCTGGCGTAACACTTACCGGTTGACCTGACCAGACCTGGCTCGACCTATGCCAAATGCTAAAGATGCTAAAAAAAGGACTCAGGTTCAGCGCAAAATTTTGTGCTAGGTAGCATTGAGGCTGGTGGTTTGTATTTTCTATTTGTTTAATCGTCTAGTAGGGCAATGTGAGGGGGCAACAAACTAATATAAAAACATGGGCCAGGCACTGCGGATCCAGAAAGGCGACGCTGCGGGAAGTGCATACACTCAAAGAAGTCTCTCCAAATTCCATAAACTGATCGAATTTGTATTCCTTACGCGTTACTGTGCACTTTAAAGCAAACTTTTCGTAAGATAAGTTAAGTTTTCGTCTTATTCCTGAAACGAAAACGTAAATTTCCGTCGATTTCTGGCGCTGCCGGATTATTTGTCCCAAAAGCCCCCTCCTCCTGGATCTGCCAGTGGGGTATTGGCCCATCTTGATTGGCCCTGTTTCACCAGTGATAGCAGCACGCTGCATAGCTACGTTTGGAACAGAGTTGCTGTCTCGTTGAATGCGTTTGATACATTTGTTTGATCGCACGGCCGTGAAGATGTTAGCATCAATATTTCATGACATCACACAGTTTGACGACGCCATGGTTTGTTGATGTTTCCATGGAAACCCAATTTGACACGTGTAATGGCAGCATGTTGCTATCACCGGTGAAACAGGGCCCAGGTGGCCTACCATTTTTTTTTTTGAAAAAAAACTATCGTATCAGGGCTATGACGAAAAATAAGTGGCCTAAATCCGATGAGAAGACAGGATTTGGGGGTACCCTAGGAGTTGGTTTGGCTCCGTGACCTGGTATGCCCCCCCCCCCCCGCGCTGAAACCCTGGATCCGCCAGTGCGTGAAATAATGCATTAAAGATTAAAGAACCATGCAAAGTTAGCCCTTTTACTAGTTTTACTGGCAAGGGCGATAATGTTCCCCTGAATGTCCTTATTGATCAGTACGAGAATTTCTCTAGAGCTCTCGTAGATAATTTATCTAGTTTCTGAAGAATTTTCGGTACCCATGCTCTTTTCATACTGGATGCAAATATATGCAAGGCACACATCCTCAACGCAAGACACCTTTTTCGGGACGAGAAATAGAATATCTTTGCCTAGGGTGATGGTTGGGCTGTAAAAGCTCCTGATTTATGCTCGTCTCAGCCCAAGCTACGGAACTGCTATTCCAGTTCAAAACCCATGTTAAAAAGTGAACTATTTCCTTTAACCAAAACATCCCCTTCTCCATATGTGCCGACAACCTGCATGTCAATGTTCTATGCAGTTTGTGCGATATTCTTGCTCAATAATGAGCTGCGGGGCAGAAAGCTTCTTAGGAAAGCTTAGAATAATCACCTCGACCCGTCAGTGAACGCTAAAACACGGCTGACCGGGAACGCGGCGGCACGGCGCCAGCCGCCGCGTGGTGCTAGTGTGCGCGTAACTAACGGGGAGACTTCAACGCCTGGCGCCGTCCCGACAGGCTTCCGTTCAACCGCTCGCAGCAGGCTAGGTTTTCGTCCCAGATTTTTTGATTGGTATCCTACGGCTTCAAACATGCCAGGGACCAATAAAATTTAGTAGTGAAGACGATTAAAAAAAATTAAAATTCGACGATACACACCCGCACAGCGTTTCTTGTAGTGCCAAACCTGACGTTTGAGCGACATAATTATCTCGCTGCGCCGCTTCTTCCCGGCCACTTTAGCCAGGGAAGTATCATCATCATCATCATTTATTTCTTAAAGACTTCCACTCACCGTGGCTCTTACGTCTTTGCGTCAGTACACAGGAACACAGACGATTGAACTATGTATAGTTAAAACATGGTCGAGTTAAAACAAAGCGACATTAAAAACTCTAAAAAAATATATGCACCTTTAAAAGAGCGCTATCACATATCATGCTCACCATCTAATCGGTTCTAGTAAAATGATCTCTAGCCATTCTGCGACACTTTGCGGCGGTGCTAGCTTCCCTGATTTCTGCGGGCGCGCTGTTCCACTGTGCCGCGGCTCGAGAGTTGAAAAACCTCCGAGCGTGCTCGGTGCGGACTCGCGGCAACTGCAGCTGACCGGCATCGGTCGCTCTCGTGTCGCGCACTGACAGTGTCGCGATACACAACGCGCTCACGCAGACTGGCCGGCGCTTGGTCGTTATACAGTATGCTGTGCATCATGGCCATGTCACGCTCAGCCACCAAAACATCCACGTTCGGCCAGCTCAATCCACTCAGTATCGCCGATACATGGGCAGATCGCGGAACACCCTTCACTCTCTGCGCACAGTGGTTGATAACCTTTTGAATACGCTGCCTCTGAGTTGTCCCACATCCGGCCCAGACTGACATGCAATAAACTAAATGGGGAAAAACTAAAGATTCGATTATCATTTTCTTCACCTCCTCCGGGAGAGACCGCGCCAATTTTGCGAGACCTCCCATGGTAGCATAACAGCGACGAATAACGGTTGACACCTGAGCGTCAAATGACAATACTGTCCAGTGTCTTACCGAGAACTTTGACAGCGGGTGACAGAGGAATTTCAGCATTGCCGAAATTGATCGTGAAGTTATGGTTCAGTTGACGCCTTTTGGACTTAATTAACACCAGATCTGTTTTTTGTAGGATTAATTTTTAGGCTGTTTGCAGTGAACCATCGGTGAGCTGTGTTGACCGTGTGTTCCACTCTCTGCTGGAGATCCAAAATGTGACGCGGTTGACCCTGATGGAGAAACTGCACGTCGTCGGCGTACATTACAATTTTGCTATCCTCAAGGTATGACGGTAAATCGTTTGTAAAAATTAAAAACAAGATTGGCCCGATTAATGATCCCTGGATTACCCCATGAGTGATTTCTAGCAGTGTCTCCCCTCCCCTAGTCCTCTGAAAACGATTCTCAAGCCAGTTACTGAACCAGTGGTCCTGAATGCTATACCAGGCAAGTTTCTCTAGCAGTCTGGAATGTTGCACACTATCAAAAGCTTTTGATGTGTCAGCTGTTGTTAGGCACCCTATGTATCCCTTATCCATGCCGTCCATGAGATATCCTACCGTGTCCAGCATCGCTGACTCTGTGCTCCGCCCCGGCCGAAAACCATGCTGAACATCAGTGAGAACCGAGTGTGCTATCAAATACTCCAATAGCTGGGAGCTGACGACACTTTCTACTAATTTTGCTACCACCGGAAGAATAGACACAGGCCGGTAGTTGTTAGGTTCCGATCCGAAGTGCTCCCGGACTTATGGATGGGGACAACTGTGGCACGCTTCCATTCTCCCGGTAGTACACCCGACACAAGTGACGCGTTCACAACCTCGAGTACATGTGGTGCGATCACAGACCAAGTCATGCAGGGGGTATCGAAGTCTAGTAGGAAAATCTGGCAAATTCCCTGCGTGACGTCACGTCGGGGATGACCGACGGCACCTTGCACTGAAAGATACGGCAGAACGGCTATTTTTGAAAAATGATTAAAAATACTTTTGTGCTGTTATGACGCATAAAACGCTTATTAGCATGTTCCTCATCATGTGATAAAGGCATATCCGTGGTCGAAAATAGCTGAGCCCCTCCCAATTTCCAACCACCGACCTCATAAGCAAAGGATGTAAGCGTAATCCTTAAGGGCGACTTTCCTATACATATCTGTACATATGCGTCCTTATGGAAATCGGTAGTGTGGCGATTGGCGACGCGCGCGACATCTGTGTGGCGACCAAGTGGCGACTGTGGCGACACCTGGTGGCTGCTTTTCTGCTGTATGTAGGCATTGGGGTTTTGCCAGATGTGGTTCCTACTGCTACACCACTATGTTGACCCAATACTAGAAAAGTTATTTTCCTAGTAAAAGGCAAGCAAATTGAAAGTTGAGTTATAAAATTTCTTATAAATGATTACGAGATAATAATAAAAAAAATTTCATTGAAGAATTATTTAAATAATCAACCGTGAAACTATATTCTGGTAGGTTTAGTAGAAATAAGTCCGTGCAACCTTGTATTTAGGGCCTTGAAGTCATGCGTAACATGCCAATAGTCACTCCGTCCTCTCCAAGGCCCTAAAACATAAGGTTGGACGAAGTTTTCTACCAAAAATGTACTAGAATAGCGTACGTGCCAAAGCTATTTCCGTTGTTTCTTTACAAATATGTCGCAAACAAGCTTTTTCTGTAATAAATTATTATTTCGAAGTCCAGTTGCCAGTTGTTATAAATTCGATAAGCAAACACTTATTTCTTATATAAAAGCCTAGCTTATATAGTCCAACTCTAGTTGAATAATCAAGTAGCTACTAAATTTTCCAGATGTGACACATATTGCGCACTTCAGACAAATGCGTTGCTAAGGCGTTGCTAAGGACTCTTTCGCATGTTTTGCTGCGTGTTTTTTGTTATGAAGTGAGGGAAGTGAGATCGACAGGCTTTTAGATTTTTTTCTGGTTTTCTAGGACCGTCGCTATTTTTTAACTTGACATACTTTTCTTGCTTTTGTATCCGAGGCTTTTTCAATAATTGGTAGATTCTATCGTGGAAATAAAAGGGCTAGCAGGCCACAGGGGTAAATGCAAGTCGACTGACAGTGAAATAAAAGGTAGAAGTGTCTGTTCCATTATAAATTTAATGTGATGTGATGGAACATGAAGCAACAGGATCAGACGCAAGAACCACCAATTAAGAACCCAAAACCAGCAAGCGCCATTCCATCAAGAGCAGCCATGGTAACGTTTGATTACCTTTCAGAAAACCTTGGAACTAGACGCCAGACGGTGAGCAATCAAGAGATCTTACAAGACCAGTAGTTAATTGAAAACGAGAGCCGCCAGGAAAATCAGTAGATTCTTCAATAGCAACACATTTCAACATCTATCTAGCAATGATTTGCACCAGCGAGGTGCTATCATTGTGTTTTGTGTCTGTATCCCTAACTGCTAAAAAATATTTGTCAATAAATAAACAAACAAATAATGCGTCTTTTTCTACTGAAAGTAAGTCCTCCAAGTGGCAAGGGATGAATAATAGAAGGTACCTAACTAATTGCCATCTATTCATTCAATTCATAAATTGAAATCATAGGCAATTCAGGGCATCGATCGGCAGCGCCCTTACCGCAGCAGCCGCAGAGGGCGCTGGCGAGCCATTGTAGAGGGCACCACCGTCCAGTCATGGCCTCGGTTGTGCCGTAAGATATCAGCTGATCGTTACGTGGCTAACAGCTGATCGATGCGCAGAGGTCAAACGGACACGCCTAAGAGCTGGACTTTTTGATGACGTCTTCGGGTGACGTCATGTCGTGTGTGACGTTTCGTGAGCAGGTAAGGAAAAGTCACCACCGCTGGCGAACATATTGGTGCGGTAAATGGCAAACACAAATGCTGCGCAGAAAAGACAAATGTGTAACTTCAGTCAACATTCGTTCGGACGACAATGTCAAGGCGAATTTAGAAGTTCTTCATGCGATTGTTAGTTATCTGTCGTGCTATTTTAGTATGATTGTTATTAGCAGTTGATTTGTGAAATGTATTATCAAAATCAATGTTTATTGAACGCAGATTCAGTTTATTTTCAGATGTACCTAGGTCCTAGGTACCCTTACACTTCACTCATCTCAAGCTGTTCAAACACCCTTAACAAAGTCGATTAAGATGAAACGTTGGGTATAATTTATACTGTGTTTCCTCTGCATTATTAACATATTCATCATATACAATATAAGGGCCACATGCTTTTTACAGGGAGACATGTCAGACAGCCCAGTAGGATGAGGCTTCGTCAAGCGTCATTTTTAGCAAAGCCTTCCTTGCTTAAAATCCAGTCTGCAAAACATGGCAGGGCTTACACTTTGGCTTACACTTGACTCCCAGCTGTTGTGTCTTTGCTATGCGATGTTAAACATATAAAACATCTTACTATTCATGTATGCGCCATGACTCATGTAATCTTTTCACAGCCAAGATGCTCCTAAGGTACTGGGAATGTGGGGAGTGCAGCAGCATCAGTGCAGCACCGATGGTTGGATGCGACGGCTGCGATAAATGGTACCACTTCCGTTGTGTGGGACTGACTAAGGAGCCAGGTAAGCGCAAATGTTTTCTGTCTTAGTATTTTTGTTGCAGCTCTAGTGATCAATGAAATATTTTCCGCACTGTTCAGCCAAACATGTATTTCAAACAATCTGCTTCCCAACCAAGGGCGTCGCCACAGGGGGGGGGGACGGAGGGGATCTCGTCCCCTCCACTTTTTAAAATTCAAACATTACGCCTATGGCGTTGCATGTAAAGAATCGACTTGAAATGGTCCTCGTCCCCTCCAAAATGGTCAATGTCCCCTCCAGTCGTCGCACCGTGGCGTCGCCCCTGTTCCCAACTACACAAATTTAGTCAAACATTGTGCCAATATGGAATTTTCAGGTTCAGTTGAATGAAATAGGAACAATGATAATTGTAGATTACTATACCTGCAAGAGAGGAAAACAGAATACATTGTATTGCTTGTCCTTCACCGATACTGTTATTTTTCCATTTCTAGAAACACCGACATGGCGATGCAGGTGGTACTGCCTGGTGAGGCCGCGGTCTCCGGAATCGCCTGCAGACGAAGTCACCTGGCGTACATCTGCACATCACTTGCAGCAGTGGCCAGTGAGGCCTGCTGACAGCGTCTGGCAGTGTCGGCAACGTGCCAGCCAGCTATCTGGAGTCCTGCTCACCGCAGGTCGCCGACAGGAGGGGCGACGCATCGTCTCCGAGGTCGCCTCAGCAGCAGTGAGACCCCACTGGCCGTCTTCTTAGGCTTCAACTAGATTGCGAACAAACTATGCTGAGACAACGCCCATGACGTGTGATCCGGTACCGCTACCGCACTGCGTGCCTGTGCCCGCCGTGAGCCGCTAGTGCATGGGTTCGACCATGAGAATATGTGTTTATGTTGCTTTTACTATTGTTTATACGTTGAAGTGACGAATTGTTTATTTTTCGCAAGCCTCCGCTGTCCGGTTGCCTGCAGCTCCATGCAACGCCAGCTGTACTGTTGTTTTAATGTTGTCTCTCCGCTCAGCTGTATTGTTGCCTCTCCGCTCAGCTGTATTGTTGCCTCTCCGCTCATAACAACCTATGCTGAGACAACGCCCATGACGTGTGATCCGGTACCGCTACCGCACTGCGTGCCTGTGCCCGCCGTGAGCCGCTAGTGCATGGGTTCGACCATGAGAATATGTGTTTATGTTGCTTTTACTATTGTTTATACGTTGAAGTGACGAATTGTTTATTTTTCGCAAGCCTCCGCTGTCCGGTTGCCTGCAGCTCCATGCAACGCCAGCTGTACTGTTGTTTTAATGTTGTCTCTCCGCTCAGCTGTATTGTTGCCTCTCCGCTCAGCTGTATTGTTGCCTCTCCGCTCATAACAACCTATGCTGAGACAACGCCCATGACGTGTGATCCGGTACCGCTACCGCACTGCGTGCCTGTGCCCGCCGTGAGCCGCTAGTGCATGGGTTCGACCATGAGAATATGTGTTTATGTTGCTTTTACTGTTGTTTATACGTTGAAGTGACGAATTGTTTATTTTTCGCAAGCCTCCGCTGTCCGGTTGCCTGCAGATCCATGCAACGCCAGCTGTACTGTTGTTTTAATGTTGTCTCTCCGCTCAGCTGTATTGTTGCCTCTCCGCTCAGCTGTATTGTTGCCTCTCCGCTCATAACAACCTATGCTGAGACAACGCCCATGACGTGTGATCCGGTACCGCTACCGCACTGCGTGCCTGTGCCCGCCGTGAGCCGCTAGTGCATGGGTTCGACCATGAGAATATGTGTTTATGTTGCTTTTTATACTATTGTTTATACGTTGAAGTGACGAATTGTTTATTTTTCGCAAGCCTCCGCTGTCCGGTTGCCTGCAGCTCCATGCAACGCCAGCTGTACTGTTGTTTTAATGTTGTCTCTCCGCTCAGCTGTACTGTTGCCTCTCCGCTCATATATGACACCCTCTATATGAATGGCACTACTGATTGTCACATCCACTGTCCGTATTGTCCGTAGTGGTGTCTACGCCCATGTTAATACAGCGTGCAGAATCCAGATTCTATTGAGGAGAGTTGAGCCAAGTCACGGCATAGGCTCGGGGAGAGAGCAACGTGGAGGCCCACTGCCCCTTCCTCGGCCCCCACTGGGGGCGCCAGCCACTCCAACTTTTGACTGGATGTCAAGAGCGTCGCCACGAGGGGAACGAGTCGCCGGCCAGCCAAGGTAGCCAACGGCGTGTGAAGGTTGCCTGACCTCGAGGAAACTGAGATGGCACCAACGGAGGTTTTGTTAAGTAGGCGACCAAAATTCGAGCGGCAGCAACCTGGGCACCTTCACAGATAGCAGTGCCGCGTATCAGGGCGCCTTCGACGTTGAGCTGGGCGCCGATCAATCCACTATTTTTCGAGCAGGTCCATAGATTTCCGTCCTCAAAAGTGCGGGGATATTCCCCAGTGTTTGAGTTGGATGGGACTATAGTGGCGTTTACACCGACAGGAGATTCCTATTGCCGGCTGTGGGAAACTACTGTCGGTGTAAACGCCATTCATATTTCCTGCGTCACCCCTGTGGGGACGCCCTTACTCCATGGTGCCGAGCTTATCAATTTGGATATCAACGGAATCAAAATCTCTTATCGATCGATGAAGAACTAAATTACCCCGACCCGGAGAGCATCTTTGGAATCAAAGCAGTAGCACATGACGCAACACTTCAGGCAAATAAATCCTTCTTGTCTGAAATAAAACATTTTTGTATTGATAATCACGTTTTATAAGCAATGGTAGCAAGATTCTCCATGTATTTGGTGTAAGTGATAATTTAGTAGCAGATACTTACCGTCGCATTTCGTTCATTTTAATTAATAATTTATATTGTCAGAACTAGCAACATGTCTCATCACTCAACAATAATTACAAAAGTGAAAAAGAAATGATAAATTGCTTATATTTTGGTGAAACTAAAAATTAATTCAGCACATATTTTTTTTTACAGCGTTGAAGTCCAGCTCCAAAGGACAGCTGACGATCGTAGCCGAGCAGGCTGTTTGGTACTTCTTCACTACTTCTTAGAAGTACCCGTTAGTACCGATCATGTCTCACATAATAAGCTATTGGAACAAAAATATCCATGTTCTTCTAATTATTCTCCTTTCACACTTTAAATAAATACTTTTGAAATGCATTTACTAATAAATTTCACAAAAATGGCTTGAAATTTTACAACGTCAAAATACTTATTTCAATTTCCACCATGAAACCACCACTATATTACCTGCTTACAGAACCGTGCGTACAGTGCGCGCAGTTTTATCGTGACGTCAGAGGGTGCTTCCTCAGTGGCGCCCCCTGGCGGGGAACGCGTGCAAAAAGTCCAGCTCTTAGGCATGTCCGGTCAAACGGGTCAAGCGGCGCAATGGAGGAATGGTGTTGTAAGTGTCTTTATTATTATTTATATTGATTTATGTGTCGTTTTGTATTCATTTAACATCTGCTTATTTTCTGGCTTCTAATATCGTCTGTTTTCTTTCAGAATTACGTACGAATATAGGGGAAAGTGGGTGTATTGCGCCCTCCTAACTTGGGACACGCCTAAGAGCTGGACTTTTTGATGACGTCTTCAGGTGACGTCATGTCGTGTGTGACGTTTCGTGAGCAGGTAAGGAAAAGTCACCACCGCTGGCGAACATTGGTGCGGTAAATGGCAAACACAAATGCTGCGCAGAAAAGACAAATGTGTAACTTCACAACATTCGTTCGGACGACAAATGTTGATGTCAAGGCGAATCAAGAAGTTCTTCATGCGATTGTTAGTTATCTGTCGTGCTATTTTAGTATGATTGTTATTAGCAGTTGTTTTGTGAAATGTATTATCAAAATCAATGTTTATTGAACGCAGATTCAGTTTATTTTCAGATGTACCTAGGTACCCTTACACTTCACTCATCTCAAGCTGTTCAAACACCCTTGACAAAGTCGATTAAGATGAAATGTTGGGTATAATTTATACTGTGTTTTCTCTGCATTATTAACATATTCATCATATATACAATATAAGGGCCACATGCTTTTTACAGGGAGACATGTCAGACAGCCCAGTAGGATGAGGCTTCGTCAAGCGTCATTTTTAGCAACGCTTTTCTTGCTTAAAATCCAGTCTGCAAAACATGGCAGGGCTTACACTTTGGCTTACACTTGACTCCCAGCTGTTGTGTCTTTGCTATGCGATGTTAAACATATAAAACATCTTACTATTCATGTATGCGCCATGACTCATGTAATCTTTTCACAGCCAAGACGCTCCTAAGGTACTGGGAATGTGGGGAGTGCAGCAGCATCAGTGCAGCACCGATGGTCGGATGCGACGGCTGCGATAAATGGTACCACTTCCGTTGTGCGGGACTGACTAAGGAGCCAGGTAAGCGCAAATGTTTTCTGTCTCAGTATTTTTGTTGCAGCTATAGTGATCAATGAAATATTTTCCGCATTGTTCAGCCAAACATGTATTTCAAACAATCTGCTTCCCAACCGAGGGCGTCGCCACAGGGGGGGGGGGGACGGAGGGGATCTCGTCCCCTCCACTTTTTAAAATTTTAACATTTCGCCTATGGCGTTGCATGGAAAGAATCGACTTGAAATGGTCCTCGTCCCCTCCAAAATGGTCAATGTCCCCTCCAGTCGTCGCACCGTGGCGTCGCCCCTGTTCCCAACTACACAAATTTAGTCAAACAATGTGCCAATATGGAATTTTCAGGTTCAGTTGAATGAAATAGGAACAATGATAATTGTAGATTACGTATACCTGCAAGAGAGGAAAACAGAATACATTGTATTGCTTGTCCTTCACCGATACTGTTATTTTTCCATTTCTAGAAACACCGACATGGCGATGCAGGTGGCGCTGCCTGGTGAGGCCGCGGTCTCCGGAATCGCCTGCAGACGAAGTCACCTGGCGTCCATCTGCACATCACTTGCAGCAGTGAGGCCTGCTGACAGCGTCTGGCAGTGTCGGCAACGTGCCAGACAGCTATCTGGAGTCCTGCTCACCGCAGGTCGCCGACAGGAGGGGCGACGCATCGTCTCCGAGGTCGCCTCAGCAGCAGTGAGACCCCACTGGCCGTCTTCTTAGGCTTCAACTAGATTGCGAACAACCTATGCTGAGACAACGCCCATGACGTGTGATCCGGTACCGCTACCGCACTGCGTGCCTGTGCCCGCCGTGAGCCGCTAGTGCATGGGTTCGACCATCAGAATATGTGTTTATGTTGCTTTTACTATTGTTTATACGTTGAAGTGACGAATTGTTTATTTTTCGCAAGCCTCCGCTGTCCAGTTGCCTGCAGCTCCATTGCAACGCCAGCTGTACTGTTGTTTTAATGTTGTCTCTCCGCTCAGCTGTGCTGTTGCCTCTCCGCTCATAACAACCTATGCTGAGACAACGCCCATGACGTGTGATCCGGTGCCGCTACCGCTCTGCGCGCCTGTGCCCGCCGTGAGCCGCTAGTGCATGGGTTCGACCATGAGAATATGTGTTTATGTTGCTTTTACTATTGTTTATACGTTGAAGTGACAAATTGTTTATTTTTCGCAAGCTTCCGCTGTCCGGTTGCCTGCAGCTCCATGCAACGCCAGCTGTACTGTTGTTTTAATGTTGTCTCTCCGCTCAGCTGTGCTGTTGCCTCTCCGCTCATATATGACACCCTCTATATGAATGGCACTACTGATTGTCACACCCGGCCACTGTCCGTATTGTCCGTAGTGGTGTCTGAGCAGTAATCGCCACGCACTTTCAGAATGTGGATCGCTCATGATTGTTCAATACAATAAAATACAATACGCCCATGTTCATACAGCGTGCAGAATCCAGATTCTATTGAGGAGAGTTGAGCCAAGTCACCATAGGCTCGGGAAGAGAGCAACGTGGAGGCCCACTGCCCCTTCCCCGGCCCCCACTGGGGGCGCCAGCCACTCCAACTTTTGACTGGATGTCAAGAGCGTCGCCACGAGGGGAACGAGTCGCCGGCCAGCCAAGGTAGCCAACGGCGTGGGAAGGTTGCCTGACCTCGAGGAAACTGAGATGGCACCAACGGAGGTTTTGTTAAGTAGGCGACCAAAATTCGACCAGCAGCAGCCTGGGCACCTTCACAGATGCAGTGCCGCGTATCAGGGCGCCTTCGACGTTGAGCTGGGCGCCGATCATCAGGACGCCGGGGGAATATGACCCTCGTAAATATGTGCCTCGGAAGGGAGACCTAACCATAAAACTGAAAGCTCGCCGTATTTTGTCCACTATTTTTCGAGCAGGTCCATATATTTCCGTCCTCAAAAGTGCGGGGATATTCCCCAGTGTTTGAGTTGGATGGGACTATACCTAGTAGCGTTTACACCGACAGGAGATTCCCATTGCCGGCTGTGGGAAACTACTGTCGGTGTAAACGCCATTCATATTTCCTGCGTCACCCCTGTGGGGACGCCCTTACTCCATGGTGCCGAGCTTATCAATTTGGATATCAATGGAATCAAAATCTCTTATCGATCGATGAAGAACTAAATTACCCCGACCCGGAGAGCGTCTTTGGAATCAAAGCAGTAGCACATGACGCAAGACTTCAGGCAAATAAATCCTTCTTGTCTGAAATAAAACATTTGTGTATTGATAAGCACGTTTTATAAGCAATGGTAGCAAGATTCTCCATGTATTTAGTTTAAGTGATAATTTAGTAGCAGATACTTACCGTCGCATTTCGTTTTTTTATTTATTTAATAATTTGTATTGTCAGAACTAGCAACATGTCTCTTCACTCAACAATAATTACAAAAGTGAAAAGGAGATGATAAATTGCTTATATTTTGGTGAAACTAAAAATTAATTCAGCACACATTTTTTTTTACAGCGTTGAAGTCCAGCTCCAAAGGACAGCTGACGATCGTAGCCGAGTAGGCTGTTTGGTACTTGTTCACTATTTCTTAGAAGTACCCGTTATTACCGATCATGTCTCACATAATAAGCTATTGGAACAAAAATATGCATCTTCTTCTAATTATTCTCCTTCCACGCTTTTAATAAATACTTTTAAAATGCATTTACTAATTCATTTCACAAAAACGGCTTGAAATTTTACAACGTCAAAATACTTATTCCAATTTCCACCATGAAACCACCACTATATTACTTGCTTACAGAACCGTGCGCACAGTGCGCGCAGTTTTATCGTGACGTCAGAGGGTGCTTCCTCAGTGGCGCCCCCTGGCGGGGAACGCGTGCAAAAAGTCCAGCTCTTAGGCATGTCCACCAATTGCGCCCACCAACATTCCCACGGATTCAATGGCATGTTTTGAATTTTGTGTTCGAAAACAGTATTTTCTCCACTGGATAGTTCCTTTTATGGCCCAAGCTCCCCGATGAAGCCAATCAGCAAGGCTCATTTCGTCATCAAAGATGTTATGGCGTTTTCTTAGCTTTTTTGCAGTATTTTGAACCGTTGGCTATAAAAATGTGTGATATTTGTGTGATTTTCAGAGTGATATTTAGAAAGAAAAACCCTTTTTTCATTATATTTCACTAAAACAGTTAACTTCCTTCAACATCTTTATGATAACTTCCACGCTTGTATTAAAAAGTACCTCAATTTTAATTGCGCCCATGGCAATTGCGCCAGGGGGGCGCAAATAGAATAATGGTGTAGCTATTGTATAACACAACAGCATGAATGTATCATTAACTGATTGCAATAAAGAAGGAGTTTAATGTCAGGCAGGGGAGCAACCCGCTGTCGTCAGTCCGCAAATTATTTCTCTCGTCAAACTTATAATGTAGCTGCCATTTAGGCTACGAACTTGTGGTGTAATACGACATTTTCAACATGGATTCAGGGGTGAGAGGTGACAGCTATTATAAAAAAGTAAAAACTGATGTCATAAAGCTGTCGAAACAATAAAAATTATTAATTTTGAGAGAAACGATTGAAAATGTAACCGTACAGGCGCATACGTTCACATATATCTAGTCGGTTACAGTAAACGTTTTCGTTGCACTTTTACAAGCGTACGAACACATGTAAAGTAATTACCTGGGCAAAAAAACATCGCGATTTATACCTACATTTATTATTTAACCAGCGTGAATAACATTATGAATGTTAAAGTAAGCCGCAATGACATTAGACTGCCGGGGTGTATGCATTCCGTCTTATTCGCTTAGCCATGTTAAAGTATAGGGCGCAATTGGGTTCTAATTGCGCCATCCCCCTGGCGCAATTTACAGCAGTTGTTGGCAAATGCGCCCTTTTACATGTTTCTGAAAAAGCAGCTGTCAGAAGCAAACGAAACATTCTTAATTGATCGGGAGGCTCTTAAATCGTAGCCAATGAGTTTCTCTTTGAAATGGTCACCAATGCATGCTTATATCTCCAGCGGTTTTCTTACAATTAGCGTTTTTCCTTAAGGTGGCGCAATTCACCCTCCTTCCCCTACAGCTACAAACTGACTGTCTCGAACAATCGATCACTGCGCCGAATTAAGACGAGCACAGACAAAGACGCTGTAACAGTAATTAACACCAAATTAACTGTAGCATAGTTATTGATATCGACAATTGTAGCAGTAAATAGGCCTCAATGGGCATAACTAACCACAAGTAGGGGAAGTATTTTAATTGATAAATCCCAAAACTGATGAAAACTGTAGATTGCAAATGATATGTATTTTAACACTGTCGTGAACCTGATATGACCTTGTCCCTGTGTTCCATTCTTGATTGTGTAGATTTTAGCCAGTAGTGTAGACATTTCATTCCTGAGCTCCCACCTATCCTGTGGCCATGAGTCAGACGAGTGAGAAACTTGAAGACCATGTATCCGAGGATGGCAAAGGCATGGCAATGGGTGCTCCACCAGGTGCTGCTGGTGGAGCAGAACAGGATGATGCTGCATCGGAGGCCAGTCAGGGATCAGGAATGACTCTGCGAGTGTGAAGTCTCGGATACAGGTGATGCGGATTTTGGAGCAGCACAAGAAGGCGGAGCTGAGGGCCAAGTTGGCTGCACTGGATGCAAAGCGAGAGCTCCAGAGACAACGTCAAGAGCTCCAATGGAAGGAGGAACAGCTGTCACTGGAGACAGAGTTGGCAGTTCAGCGGGCACAATCAGAGGTGATTGATAAGTTTGAGCGACAGTGTGTCGATGATATGCCAGTGCCCTCTGCACCCCTCCTTTCTGCTCGTGCTGAGCCTTCAGCGGCTTCTGTCACTACTGCTCAGCCTTTTGTAACCCACTTCGCGGAGCCTGGTCCTGCTCCAGTAGATCCACTTCCAGTCAGTGGACCTCATCCGACTGTGTCACCCACAGAACCATCTGACCCGTCTACAGCAGTGAACCAGGGACAGCAGCCAGGAGTTGTTGATGTGCTCACAGGTTTGACACAGCTGCTGACTGAACAAACGAGGAGAAGTCTTCTTCCAGCTCTGGAACCACAAGTGTTCAAGGGAGATATTGAAGAGTTCTCGCTCTGGATGAAGTCCTTTGAATGCTACATCGAGGCAAGAACGGTCTCACCTGTGGAACGGCTGCACTTTTTGGCACAGTACACTGCTGGTGAGGCACGCAGGTCAATCCAAGGCCTTCTTCACCTGCGCACTGAAGATGCATACACCAGAGCCAAGAGTCTGCTGACAGACAGGTTCGGTAATGATTTTATCATTGCCAGCACCTACAAGAAACGTCTGAGAGATTGGCCGCCTGTGAGAAGTGGAGATGGTAAGGCACTCCGTCACCTTGCAGATTTCTTACAGCATCTCCTGGCTGCCACAGAGGAGGTTGCTGGTCTGCAGGTGCTCAATGAACCAAGTGAAATCGGCCATCTCATCAAGAAGCTCCCACGTTACATAGTAGACAGATGGAAGCGAGTGGTTGACATCTGCATCTATGAGCCTGCCCCTGGCCAGCAGGCTGGTTACCCCAAGTTTGTGGACTTTGTCAACTTCCTGATGAAGGAGGCCAGAGTGGCATGTGGGCCTGTGACCATTCAAGAGGAATCTGCAGCTACAGAGAAGCAGGCTCCAACAAGGAGACAAGTGGGACCGGATAGAGCTCGTGTTCTCTTGGCAACCACTGCTGACAAGAAGGAGCCCGAGTGCATGATTTGTGATGGAATTCATCAAGTTAGCGCTTGTGACGCTTTCAACAAGATGGAACTCTCTCAGAAGAGCGTGGCCGTCATGAAGCACGGTCTCTGCAAGGGATGCCTGAGACCTGGCCATGTCTGGCGCACATGCAAGAGAAGAATGAAGTGTGAGAAGTGCTCCCGTGGGCACCCAACTGTTCTCCATGATGACGCCCTGTCTGTCCCAAGGAGAGAGAGAACAGAGCCCACTGCCTCTTCTCAGTCTGGAGAAACACAAGTGAAGGCAGTGACACTGCAAGTAACAGCCAGTGACAGAGATATCAACTGTTCTCACACCATGGTTGTACCGGTGCGCATCTCACACGCTGAACATCCGGAGAAGGAGGAAGTGGTGTACGCATTGCTAGACCCACAGTCGGATGCGTGCTTCGTCAAGGAGTCTGTTGCCACTCGCATCTGCGCTAAGGGAGAAGACGTGCTCCTGGAACTCAGAACCATGGCTGGTGAAACTACCATGAAGACGACAAGCATGAAGAACTTGATCATTCGACCACTCGACAGTGACACAGAAATCAAGATGCCTGCTACCTACTCACGCAAAGACATACCAGCAGAGCGGCATCTCATCCCAAGAGCTGAGACAATCGACAAGTGGCCGCACCTGAAGACGGTGTCGGAAAAACTGCCGCCCTACTTCCCAGGTGCCGAAGTTGGCCTGTTGGTAGGCATGAACTGTCCACGCGCGATCAAACCAAGAGACATCGTTCAGGGCGATGATGAAGATCCGTGGGCAGTCAAGACGGACCTGGGATGGAGTGTTGTGGGCCCCGTGCAAGGTGGATACAAGGAGGACTCAGCATGCCGCTACGTCAGCGTCACAGTAGAACGACGAGAGCTGTGTCACTTCACCTTCAGAGTACACGCTCAAGAAGTGAATCTGATGCAGATTGCACGAATGATGGACACCGACTTCCAAGAGCCTGACGTTGACAAGAAGATGTCATATGAAGACCAGAAGTTCCTGAACCTGATGGACGAGAAGATGCATCAGAGAGAGGATGGACACTTTGAAGCACCACTGCCTCTCAAAGACCCAGCCTTGCGGTTCCCAAACAACAGACAAGCAGCAGAGCGACGGCTGACAGGACTAAAGAAAAGATTGAACAGAGATCCCTCTTTTCGACATGAATATGAGATGTACATGGATGACATGTTGAAGAGGGGGTTTTCAGAGCCTGTCCCCGAGAACGAGCTGCTCCTTGACAACGGGAAAGTTTGGTATGTGGCGCACCATGGAGTCTACCATCCAAAAAAGAAGAAGTTGAGAGTGGTGTTTGACTGCAGTGACGAGTATCGAGGCCTCTCTCTGAACAGTCAACTCCTCCAAGGACCTGACCATGCCAACAACCTCACAGGCGTACTGATTCGGTTCAGGAAGCATCCAGTAGTCCTGGGATGCGATATCGAGGGGATGTATAATCAAGTGGGAGTGGATGCTGAACACAGGAATCTACTGAGGTTTCTCTGGTGGAAGAATGGAGACCAGACATCTGAACCTGCGGAGTATAGGATGACAACTCATTTATTTGGAGCCACATCGTCGCCGTCGTGTGCCATGTACGCACTCAACGCCACTGCAGACAAGTTCGAAGACACTCATGGCGAAGAGGCTGCTAACTTCATCCGAAGGAATTTCTACGTCGACGATGGCCTGATCTCCACTCCTGACGCAGACACTGCCATTCGCCTGGCGAGAAGCACCTCCAGCATGTGCAGAGAAGGCGGATTCAGGCTGCACAAATTCGCATCGAATGATCCGGAGGTGATGAAGAACATCCCACCAGAAGACCGGTCGAAGAACCTGCAGAATGTGGAGCTGGGGAAGGAGAAGCAACCACTCCTCGAACAAGCACTCGGGCTGCTGTGGAATGCAAGTGACGACACGCTTCACTTCACAGTGGACCTGCCGAAGAAACAGCCGACAAGGAGAGGAATACTGTCAATTAGTGATGTCAATTACGGAAAATCGTGATACCGATACCAAACCAAATGCCAACAATATCCATTGAAAAATACCGAAACCAAACCGACTTGGGAATATGAGGAAAATACCAACTGTTTACCAAATTCTCAGCCTCTTTTACATTAGTGAGGATTCATAATACCAACAAAATACCAAATGCACTCGCCTTGAAATATCAAATACCAAGTTGGTATCGGTTTGGTATCGGTATACCAAAAAGTTGGTATCCGATTGACATCTCTACTGTCAATGGTGAGCTCGGTCTATGACCCGCTGGGTCTTCTGTCGCCCTTCGTGCTGAAAGGGAAGAACATCCTCAAGCAGCTCTGCTGCAGTGGTAGCAGCTGGGATGATGTCATCTCAGAAGATCTGGAAGAGCTGTGGGAGGCATGGAAGAGCGACACAGAGAAGCTGCCTGAGATCACAGTTCCCCGTTGCTATCCAAGAGACTTCGGGAAGGTCAAGCTCTATGAACTCCACCACTTCTCTGACGCGAGTGTGGATGGCTGTGCTCAATGCAGCTACCTGCGAATGATAGACGACGAAGGTGTCATCTCCTCACAGCTGGTAATGAGCAAAACCAAGGTCACGCCGAAACGACCTGTGACAGTGCCAAGATTGGAGTTGATTGCTGCAGTGATGTCAGCAAGGGCAAGTCGATTCCTGAGAGATGAACTGGACATCAACGATCTGAAGGAGTATTTTTGGACGGACAGCAAAGTAGTCCTTGGCTACCTCCTCAACGAATCCAAGAGGTTCCACGTGTTCGTAGCCAATAGGATTCAGCAAGTGCGACTCGCCTCCTCACCCGAGCAGTGGAGGTATATCAAGTCAGAAGAGAATCCGGCTGACCTGGCTTCACGTGGTCTGAGCGTAGATGAACTCAAGGACAATGACTTGTGGTGGACCGGCCCATCTTTCTTCAGAGAGTCAGCTGACCTGCCGGCCGAAGAAGTGACCCATGAGGTAGATGAAGATGATCCTGAGGTCAAGAAGTCGAAAAGGGTCCTCGTCACACACGCCGACGCGGATCCAGTGAGTTACGATGGACTCCCGAAAAGACTTGAAAGATTTTCGAGCTGGTTCAGAGCGAAGAAATCACTCGCCATCTGTCTGAGGTACGTACGAGTTCTTCGGAGAAGGATGATGGAGCGGCTTCGTCTTCAGCAGGGCCAAGTGAGCGAAGAAGTCGATGCTTCCCTGACTGATGCACCGATCACTGCCGCTGAAATGAAGGAGGCGGAACGAATCATCATCAAGTCAGTCCAAAATGATGCATTCAAGAAGGAGCTGAAGACAGCGGCAGAAAAGAAGGTGACTGGAAAACAGAGTGACCTACACCGACTAGACCCGTTCGTGGGTCAAGATGGAATCCTGCGCGTTGGAGGACGCCTGCGCAGAGGCGACGTGTCTACAGCGGTCACTCATCCTGTGATCTTGCCGAAACGCGGACATGTGACCGACATGATCGTGGCTCACTTTCACCAACGCACACAACATGGAGGCAGAGACATGACGCTGGGACAAATCCGTGTCTCTGGATTTTGGATAATCCGGGGAAGAATGGCAGTAGCGAGGCATATCCTGAGATGTGTGAAGTGTAAAAGGTTCCGTGGAACACTTCACAAACAGAAGATGGCGGACTTACCAGAGGAGCGTCTGGAACCAGCTGAGCCCTTTTCGTACACGGGTGTGGATTATTTCGGCCCCTTTTTCATCAGAGAGCGCCGAAGTGAACTGAAGCGTTGGGGCGTGCTCTTCACATGCCTGAACTCCCGTGCCATCCACATAGAAACAGCCAATTCATTGACTACAGACGCCTTCCTGAACGCCTACCGGCGTTTCGTTTGTCGCAGAGGACCAGTGGTACGATTGTACTGCGACAACGGAACAAACTTCGTTGGAGGAAGAAGAGAGCTGGAGACGGCTCTGGACGAGCTGAGTATGGACAAGCTTCGGCGTGAGCTGCTGAAAGATGAGTGTGACCTGGTGGAGTTCCGGATGAACCCGCCGCGCTCAAGTCACATGGGAGGCATCTGGGAGCGGCAAATCAGGTCAGCCAGAGCGGTTCTGACCAGTCTTCTTGATGGTCATGGTCAGCACCTTGATGACGAACTGCTCCGTACTCTGATGACTGAGGCCGAATCCATTGTCAATAGCCGTCCCCTATCCTACTGTAGCATGACTAACACTACCACTGTAGAGCCGATTACCCCTAGCCAGTTGTTGACTTTGAAATCCAAGGTAGTGCTAACTCCTCCTGGTAGATTCTGTGACTCAGACGTCTACGCTCGGCAGCGCTGGAGACGGGTCCAGCATCTGGCCTCCCTCTTCTGGACCAGATGGAGGAGAGAGGTGCTACCGACGCTGCAGGAACGTAGGAAATGGACTCGCGCCGTACCGAACATCGAAGAGGGCGACATCGTCCTGGTCGCCGACGACAGCGTTCCAAGGAATAGCTGGCCGCTGGGACGTGTCATCAAGACGTACCCCAGTGCAGACCGCCTCGTGCGGAGTGTGCAGATCCGGCTGGGCAAGGACGGTGCAGTGTACGACAGGCCCATTCACTGCCTCGTGCCAATGGTAAAGGCAGATAGCCGGAAGTGAACAGTAGAGAACCCGGGAGTCCCTGTCGGGGAGCCTGATATACTGTGATGGGAAACTGTGGTTTCCTGTGTGTGCTGTGGTTGTGATTGGAAATTTGGGCGTCCCCAAATTTCGGGGAGCCATGTTACCGCAGCAGCCGCAGAGGGCGCTGGCGAGCCATTGTAGAGGGCACCACCGTCCAGTCATGGCCTCGGTTGTGCCGTAAGATATCAGCTGATCGTTACGTGGCTAACAGCTGATCGATGCGCAGAGGTCAAACGGGTCAAGCGGCGCAATGGAGGAATGGTGTTGTAAGTGTCTTTATTATTATTTATATTGATTTATGTGTCGTTTTGTATTCATTTAACATCTGCTTATTTTCTGGCTTCTAATATCGTCTGTTTTCTTTCAGAATTACGTACGAATATACAGCTACAAACTGACTGTCTCGAACAATCGATCACTGCGCCGAATTAAGACGAGCACAGACAAAGACGCTGTAACAACATGGTACTGCGGATCGTCCATGGGTTTCTTGATGACTCCGACTCTGACTCAGACTTTCAAAAATCAACCCTGACTTTGATTTCAAATGTCGGCTCTGACCGACTCCGACTCCACAGCCGTAGCAGGTCTGCGGAGGCAATGGAGTCTTGGTGACCCCGACTCCGACTCTGGCTTTCAAAATCGACTCTGACTCTGACTCTGGTCAGAACTGTCGACTCCGACCGACTACAACTCCGACCACGGAACCCTAAAAGGTCTGCGGAGGGGATCGAATTTCGGTGACTGACTCAGACTCCAGCTTTTAAAATCGACTCTGACTCCGACTCGACGACTCAGGTCAGAACTGTCAACTCCGACCGACTTCATGACTCCGACTCCGCAGCCCTACTGGCAGCTATCACGCCAGGGAGCTGCAAATCATATGTTCCGTGGCAGTTTATGGCATTAAAGTCGATAATGCGGCTGAATCGCACTATGAAACACCCTTATTGGCTCCAAGAACCACGAAAGTTAGCGCATCACCACTGGAAAACGTGACAAGATATCGATTAATTGGCCCTGGATTTGGATAAATAACATGTTGATGATCATATTAGCACACATTTACACTATCATCTATCTCAAGGTTGCCCTCCAGGCGGCTCTAAACTATGTCAATTTCCCTATCTTCAACATGTAAATGCCCTCGGGCGTCCTCGTGGTGACGTAGGCATGGGAGTGCCAGGTTGGTAGGAACTAGACTTCGACGCCCCCTGGTCCTCTCCACATGCCTTCGACGACGACATCCTGCCCAGCGCCGCGGAGTTCCGGCAGCGTGGCTGGTCCCACCATTTGACGTTTCTGACGTATTTGACGTTTCTTTTGAAGAAGCTGCCTGCTCTGAATCAATCAAGGCTTCCGGTGCCGTCAGAGGCGTGCTCTCCGGTGCGCTCTTGACCATCGCTGCCTTGGCCTTCTTGGCCTGGTATTTGGCCCGCCACATCTTGGGCTGTATCCTTTGTTCACGCTCAGGGCGATCCTTAATCCTTACGTACGCCTCCTTGGCCTTCTGCCGCTTCTTTGCAAGGTAGGCCTCTCGAAGTACAGGGTTGGTCTTTATGCGCTCACGACGCCTGCGGGTCCTTTCGGCGTCTGACATAGGCTTCTTCTTCTTAGCCATGGCCTGAAAAAGTAAATGTCATTGCAGTTACCTCACGTACATTAGAAATGAGAGCAGTCAACGCGCATTTCACACTTGCATGGAAGGACACAATATGTCCATGAATGAATGAATGAAAGGATCGGCACTCGGAAATCGGTACAGATTTTTCTGCTCGTTTATCCGCCTGTTTCATGTTTTCCTCCAATGTTCATTCGTCCAGTCAATCCATTCATAAATAAGGATTTAGGTATGAATTTACTCAACTATTTTGCGAACAAAACTTGAAAGGTTTGATTAAACTTGATCATGTTATTCAAATTTGCCGCAGCGCCTACCAAAACAGAATCCCTACACGGTGGGGAGGGGATTCAGTTGGGCGCTGAAGCCCCCCCTCCCCCAACTATCCTACGCCCCACCACCCTTGTGGCGCAGTTGGCAAATGCGTTCACGTTTGGTGTGGGAGGTCCTTGGATCAAAGCTGACCTCTGGCAGCGTTTTCCTCGGCCGGCTCCTACCCAGGAGATGGCAGTAACTGGGGAGTGTTCGCTCGGTCGTGGGGATTACCGCTGTGCCAGCCAGCGCCCCCGGCCGCAGGTGCACGGGCCTGATCCGCCTTTAAAGGGAGATAATGAGCTTTCTTTTTTCTTAAATAAAAATTACTCGACATCTATATATACTATTTCTACTGTAGTTTCTATAAAATATGAAAATTTCCTAGCACATTTTCGTATGTGAAAAAGGTTTTTATTTTTGCAAAAAAGAAGCAGTACTTGCAGTACTTGTAACACCCGCCGAAATGCGTTGTCCTTCTCTATAAAAAAGTCGCAGTATATGACGCTTTTGTTTCAAACAGCGACGCTTGGGTTTTTGTTTATGTTATCGCCTTGTCGTTGCTTGGTTGTAAGGATTCTAATTTGAATTAGAGTTAATTCGGTTTATAATTAATTAGATTCTAATTCGGGGGTACATAGTGCCTACTCTTCTTTGTTTCCAAGCGCCACAAATGAACGGCATGCGCCAGAAACGCAGCCAAATCTTGCGATTGCGACTACGAAATTCATTATTTTGGCGTCAGAGCCTGAAGCGAAAAATACAAGCATATTTATTTCAAAAAGACTTCAGGTTTGTCGAACGGTGTTATGAGAATTTTGATAACAGTACTGCATAAGTTTTTCAGTGATGCCGCAAAAGTGTTGTATCTATCTTCTTTTATTGTGCAGTCGGCGGGACCGATTCAAAATTGAGTCGTTGCTACTAAAATAGCAGCATATGGCGTCAGATGATGAGCAGGAAAAATAGTTGCGTAAATTTAGACATAAACCACCCCCAAACATTGAATATCTTTTAAAGGCACTATAGACGACCATTAACTAACTAGATGTGATGAAGATCAAATGTAAGGAATACGCTCATTTTACAAAATTACATGCAAGTACCAAAAAGTGATGTAAGTACTTATTCAACGGTCATTTTCAGCGCTCCCCGCTAACGTGACTTCAAGTTGAGATATTTGCGGCAAGGTACCGAATTGAGCAAAATGGTTTTAATTTACATTATAACTTGTTGTGTTTTGTCAGAAAATGGTCCTAACTCAGATTTTGTGGAAAAAGGTCATTATCTCCCTTTAAACAGATCCTTCGGTCCGGTGACATGTCCCGAGGGCACGGCCTCGCTTCATGTCCCGGAGCAGCCCTCTGACCTGCCGGGCCCGAGAAATCGGGATAGCCCCAGCGTGCGCACCAGTGCGGTGCCACCTGGGGTGCGTGACAGGAAGCGTGCGGTCAAGGCTGTCCCGCGTAGCGGGTGCCGAAAACGATTCGTATCACTGCCGTTTATATAGTGTACTAATCCAGTATGAATGTGTGCTACTAACGACAAAAGCCCAGGTCGGACACCAAAAATATTTAAAAAAAACTATCCTACGCCCCTGTAAGAGTCACCGAAAGTGAGGGGCATGGGCGTCGACGCATTTGAGACCAACCAGACTAGTCGGACCACTTTTCGTGCTCCCAAAGAGCCGCCTCCCTCCCCTCTCAGCCGGTGCCGCCCCTTCAGCTGAATGTCACCCCAGCTATGAAGTTCCGCCCTCTCGCTCATGTGTGTGCCGCCGCTCGACTGTGTGCCGCCCCCTGAGCAAGAATTTGACCATCTTTTTTTCGCGCGTCGACGCTCCTGGCGACGGGCGGCGGCCATGTGCCGGTGAGCAAATTCCGAGAAGCTTGGTATGTACAGTCGCCAGCACTTGCTACTAATCACCTCGTTTTTGCTCAGTAGTTTGAAGACCGATCAATTTTCAGTCGAGCAAGATACGTCAAACGATCGGTTTGGTCCTCCGATTTTCGAATATCTAACTTGTTTTTGTATGTTCGAAGCATTTGGGATGAGGAGCCAAAAACGTCTTTTCTGCCCTAAAGTTGCCCCAAGAAGTCGTAGAACCAAGCCCCGCCTCTGATCCACAGACTACTAGTGCCATCTCTTGTCAGCCGAACAAACCGCAGAAGTAAATAATGTCACGTGACCTTTGCACACGCTACAATTACTACGCAGCTGTAGTCAGTCGGTGACACACCAGGGAAATAAGCTAAAATTAGAGCGCTCTATTTATTGCTCCCGCTACTTCACCGTCTCCCATAGGGTCCTGTGTTGAGCCGGTGTCGAGGCTCTAAAAATGACGCCGATTTTTGCACCCTTCTCACGAAAACCGCTCGGACCGCCTGGAAACCAATTGTTCCGCTCTAAAAATTTCATGATCGACGGGAAAATGAATGAGGAAAAGATTGGTCCTGAAATAATTCTGAACTCCCTGTAGAACATATCGAAATATGGCTGCAAACTAGGAGCATGTCAAAATCGACAAAACAATACAAATAAACTTACCGGGATTTTTTTATTTTCCATGCATCTGTGTATAAAATCAGTCGGTTTTTTGGAAAGATCATCTTCTGTTTAATAAATAATTCTACAATTGCAATCGAGAAAAAAAACATTTCCGCTGTGACAGCAGTTTTGGCATTGTGCCAGTAGTGTGGCGTGCGCGGTGCTGCGTGGTCGTCGGGACGGAGTTGTGAGTATTTTCGGTGTTTTAAATGGTTAATGGCCATTTGAACCAGCTTCATATTATTTCCTACAAATTTTTGCATCAAATTATTGCTTTGAAAGACCATTGAAACCCCTTATCTCTTCATGAAACACGATTATATTCATCGTCGACGAAAATGGCGCGGGACTCCATGTGCATTCCGACCGAAATAAATCGTAAATTAAATAATATTCGATGATAAGTATCATATTCTAGTGACACATTTTCATAAAATAAGGCATAAACTTTGCAAGGAAGTCAACATCGGATAATTTGATTCTTATTTTGCTCACATATCCCTTGTAGCAGTCAAATGGCTCAATTGTTAGATAGTTGTAAGTATATGTTTTGGCTTAATGTTTGCTGTGAAACCACCCAGCCACTTGCTGGTTGAGTGGTTTTCTGATAATTGCCTGATAATCATTTCTCCTTTTCCTTAAAAGAAACTAAAATTCCTTTCAAAGTAATCCATTTTAAGGAAAGGCGGCTTGCTCATTGGCATTTCATGTTCTTGTTTTGTTATTGCTGCCAGTATTTTGATGCAATAATGCAATATGAATTTTTTGCAATAATAAAACCTAAGACAAACTTAGTTAATGCGTCAATCAAACACCCAACAGAAAGATTGTGAGTCCTTGTGACGTGAAGTAGAATATTCTATGAATGTGTTGTATAGAATATGCCAAATATTAAATTAATTATTATTTGATACTGATAGCTAGGCATGTGAATTATGCCACAATATAATTTCATTTTCTGGTTTTGAAATAGCCGGCAGTATTTTACTTCAACAAATGTAATGTACATGGAATACATGTTGTTATGTTACCTATGTTAACAGTTTAATAACAGCCAACAGAAGGAGCTGTTTCAGCAGATAATGTTTGTACCTTATGCATTACCTTTCTTTTCTGCAGGACCATGCTTCCGCTGGGTGGTCGACATTTGCCTCCTGAAGAAGTTGAGCAACATGCAGACCACCAGATGAGGTGTCTGCAGTTCATGTGGAACTCTGCAGACTACAAGTGTTATGCCAACCACAACCAAAGTGCTGTGATCCTGGAGGCATGAACTTCATGACAACACTTCAGATTTGCAGTTGAACCAAAGTGTGATTCAAACCACCTGTGGCATCTCACTCAATGTGTGAACAGTGTGATTATTGTGCAGTGTTCAGCTGCAACTAAGACATTTATTAGTGACTTGTTTTGCAATTAGCCACCAAAAGTATTTTTGGGCTGGCTGCTGTAATTTGTTGTGCACTGCGCAATAGTGGTAGTGTTTTGTCACTTGTCAAGTTGTCAGTTGTGCATGTTGCATGTTTCTCTTCCCTCGGCCCTCATTATCAGTTAAGTGGTGAATTGGCGTCACTCAGTCTCCCCAGATCTCCATTGACTGTCTGTCAACCACCTAACTTGAGATGGTATTTGCTAATAGTGTCAGAAAAGAAGCGATTGTAGACATTTTTAGGAATATGAGCTCCGTTTCATGCGTGTTCCAGGGTTCATTTTGTCACATGTCCCATAGTGTAATAAATGGAAACTGTTGTTCCCTTTTGAAGGTACTCGCGGAAGCAGAAAGCGTTGGGCCTAATTATTAAACGCACCCTCCTATCAGCGACGCACGAAATCGACAAATATCATCCTTTTTAGAACAGGAGGAAACGAAAACTTGTGAACATAGCTGTACCTACAACAGTGCATAAGGAATTGAAATTCTGGGAGTTTTTGAAATTCGGAGAAACTCAAGTTGTCGACAGGTATGCCCCCTTGCACGTCAAAGACCGCCTAAAAAACAAACGTCTACAAATGAAGGCAGTATTCGTATGTTCGTTGTAATTGCAGCAGCCTAGCAACATGTATTGCGGTCCGATGGCGAATTACACTCGTGCTAAAAAACTATGCCGGTAACTGCCAATGCACTTAGGTCATAGGTGAGGAGAAGAAGGGTTATGTCATATGTCAACATCATAGAAATGGCTTCATCTGAGCTGTGCCTATTGTACATAATTCAACCAATCTATGCATTTCGTTTCTTGCAATCTACTCATGCTTTCACTCCAGCTTCAGAGTAATCATCCCATATTGTACGTCTTAAGATATTGATTTCTATGGCGGTTTGCAATTACTAGCCACGTCTCACCTCAGTTTGGTGGCCCCGCATCGGCCCACTCGGCCGCTCTAAAATTGACTTACGGAGGAGGATGGTGGCTTTTATTTTAGCTTCTCCGCCGACTGCGGGGAGCGCCGTCGCCGAGGTAGGAGCAATAATTAGCTTATGTTTGGGACTAATTTCCACGCTTAATTTACATTTTAATGTTATTTTAATTAATTCATGTTAATCTTTGACGCATTCTCTTTCTATTGATACCATCCACCGGTCTGAGAATTACTGCCTCGCTGCGTAAGGGCCGATAAAAGATCACGCTTTTAGGGGTATCTCTTCAACATAGGGCAGGAGCAATAAATAGAGCGCTCTAATTTTAGCTTATTTCCCTGGTATGTCACCAACTGTAGTGGGGGAAGCGGGGCGGAGGCGTGGAGAGGGACGCGATCGGTCGGCTGGGGTCAGATCGCCGAAGTCAGAGGTCATCCGCCGGAGGGTGTTTGGGCGGTTGAGCCGTGTGGGCTGGGGCCTGCGGAGTGGGGAGCGCCTGGACCTGTCTTGAAACAACTTCTACAACGCTGTGGCAGTCGAGAATATTGTGAGGAAGGAGAGAGAGAGAGAGAGAGAGAGAGAGAGAGAGAGAGAGAGAGAGAGAGAGAGAGAGAGAGAGAGAGAGAGAGAGAGAGAGAGAGAGAGAGGAGGGAGAGGGAGAGGGAGAGAGAGGGAGGGAGGGAGGGAGAGAGGGAGAGAGAGAGAGGGAGAGAGAGAGAGAGAGGGAGAGAGAGAGAAAGAGAGAGAGAGCGAGAGAGAGAGAGAGAGAGAGAGAGAGAGAGAGAGAGAGAGAGAGAGAGAGAGAGAGAGAGAGAGAGAGAGAGAGAGAAGAAAGACTGGAGGGAAGGGATAAGGACGGGAGGAGAGAAAAGAGACAGAAAAGGAAAACCAGGGGGTAAAATGAGAAAGGGGGTAATGGGTAAACCAGTGAGAGGGAGCGAGAGAGAAAATATTTAGTTGTGTCAGCTTGTTTCGTATGTAAAATGTAAATTTGCTTTCCATCATTTCAGCTTCGGATTGGAAATTAAATTTTAGCATCCTTATGATAAACCCACGTTGACGGGATGGGGACGTTTTCATGGTCGTCGTTGGGAGCTCGGCACTAATGGGGATGATGTTGAGGGTTTCGAAAATATTATATAAAAGAGATGCTATTTTTTGCACAACCTATTAAAACATTCTTTTTTTACGTTTGCTATGAAAATGTTAGGCCCAGTTCCTTCAAGATCAAGTCCACGACTCCACAACTTAAACAAGAGCTAGCTAACATGACAATTAACCCGCGCAGTGTTGGTGGCATGAACTTTCCGTCGAGTGCTGAGGGGGGGGGGGGGGGCGTTTCACGCCCCTCCGTCTAATTCGGCTCCTGAGCCACGTAGCGACACGCGATAAGCGGCAATCGAAAGAGCGTCAGAAATAAGGAGGAAGACACTCGATCATTTTAAGGTGAGGGCAAAGGTCAGGTCACCAGAGTTCTTCAAAGTTCAAATTTTGTCGATTTCAGCGATTGTTGAGCGTATTTGGAAATTCCGACCTCGACGAGCGTCTGTGGTAGAAAACCACCACTTTGATAGAGGAAACTACTGCTGTCTGCTACCATTTGCACTGCATTTGTCGCTATAGCTGCGACGTCGTATGCGTATACTTATAAACCGCGACGGCTAACTCTGGAACCAATAGAGCTACAGCGCCGTGGAAAAGCGTATTTCATAGCTCTTTTAACGCTCTTTCGCCAACATGTCCTCAAATTTGACCTCAGACCAACGGTTTCGCCCCCAGAGGGCACCGCTCTGAGTCTGATTGACCTCAAATTTGACCTCAGATCAATGGTTTAGCCCCGTGTTTTCACCGCTCTAGCACGTCTCTGTCAAATCAAAAGTTATAGTAAAAAAAAAACTGCTGAAGACCTTTCATGACCTGAGATGACCTCAGGGGCACACAAAGGGGGCACAGGTGCAATTTTCCGATTCAGTGTGTCATGTTTACATATGAACCGATTTTTGAGAGGGTGTAGAACGACATTCGTCCAAAAGAGGCTCATTTCAATTTTCTCCCATTGACTTATGTATAATGGAGCAGTCGCAAAATTGACCTGACCTTAGGTCACAACTCACAGATATAAAAAAATCCGAGATATCCATTTTAAACATACTGTTGCCCTAAGCAAGTACTGAAAGTTTCAAAGTGATCGATCACTTGGTGTAGCTACAGCGAGCTTTCGAACTTTTTCTGAGGTAAGGTCACTTGACGTTACCTGGTGACCTGACCTTGAATGACCGGGATCTGAAATTTTCATAACATGTGCGAAAAAGATGTCGGAACGGGTGTATCTAAAACAGCGGCGCTACGCGTCGCCGTTTTTGAGATATTCGCGAAAACCCTAGGGGGGGGGGGGCGTAAAAACGCCCCCTCCCCAGCACGGCGCGGATCAAACGGCCCCTGAGACCTCGGGATGGTGCCCCTGAGACCTTGAGACTTCGGGATGGTGCCCCCTCAGACCCCGGGAGAGTGCTCCTTCAGACCTCGGATTTCGGAAAAGTGCCCATGGAAACTTGGAATGGTGCCCCCGGAGACCTCGGGATGGTGCCCTGGACCCTCGAGATGGTGCCCTCTCCGACCTTGGGATGGTGCCCGCGGAGAACTCGGGATAGTGCCCCCTGAGAACTCGAGATGGTGCCCCCGCGGACTTCGGGATGGAAATAGATGGACAATATTAAACTAAAAAATCCGAGGCGAGGGACAGAAATGGGCCTCCGGGAGACCCCGAAAACGGTACCCTATTCCGATAGACCTTCTGGATGGTGCCCCCTTAGGAGACCTCTGGGTTAAAACTCCTGTCGGTGACCTCAGTCATGAATTAAAAAAAACTCCGTGATGGGCCCCCGGGAGGCCCAAGGGGGGCATGGCCCCGGCCCCAATGCCCCCCCCCCCCTCTGGATCCGCAACGGAAATGATCTGACCCAAGATTTGACCTAAAAACGACCAAAGCCTTCCTTCATTGTCCGAAAACCGCTGACAGTTGATAGCTCACTGACACTAGAGCCGTGAATAAGGAGGCGTGAAAATACTCTCCTCATCTCGATCTAATACGAAAGGACCACGTCATGGCGTGAGAAGGGTGTTCTCAAAATAGATGACACTGTATGAATGAGTAAATAATTCGCGCCCCGTTGCGCTATAGGCGGACCCTACCACCTGATGGGGTGGTGCAGCCGTTTCGTCCTCCACCTGAGATCTCGGAAAGTTACCGACCGATTTTAAAAATTCGCAGAACGGTCGATAGCCCCACCAGGGAACTACCTTGTTACCGAATTTCGTTGACCTAGGTGCGACCCATGACGTCACAAGTCAGGTCAAAGGTTGCATATTCTCACCGATTTAGTCTAAGGAATGCGTTACAGTCAGTTAACCCGCGCCCCGTAGGGGGGGGGGGCCGAAACGGCCCCCCCTGTCCTTTTCGGTCGATATCTCCTAAACGGCTGAAGATATGGCCACCAAACTTTCAGGACCCCTCCGGGCATCAATTTTGCACATTGTGACCAAAAATTTTTCTACAGGCTGTGATAGGTTGGCCACAAATGACGTCAGAGTGACGTCATGTTCTGTCATTTTCGACCGAAAAAAGACCTTCGCGAGAAGACCTGTCAGGCCTACAGCTTTGAAGATACAGAAAAATGATCAAGACATAAAAGGTGTAGAATTGACAGGGCTACAAAACTGCTATCTCGGATTTTTGAAATTTTTGAGTTTTGATCCCCAAAAATCAAAAAAGCATTTTTTGGATATATTAGCCAAAAAATCCAAAAAGTTTTTTGAGTTTCGAAAAAACCGGAATATATGTGATAGTACCTACCGTCTTCTATCTACATACCAAATTTCAGATCGATATCTCGTTTTTTGGCCAAGTTATAGCGAAAAAACTGTTCAAAAATGATGACGTCAAATTTTCAAACTCAATTTTTGGCAATTCTAGAACTCGTAGAGCAAAACAAAGACCACCATTAGACTCCCCGTGACGAGCTGCATCGAATGGATACCCATTTTATGCAAAAATATCAACTTTGAAATTTGACCTAATTTGACCTGACCTTGACCTGACCTTCACCAAAACGTGACCTAGGCTGGCCCCAAAGGCTGCCTAACCCACATAATCGCATTTGTCATGTAAAATGGACCATAAAACATGTATCACACGACACATTCATATTGTGACCCCCGGTGACCTGACCTCGCTGTGACCTGACCTGGTATCAGTGACCTCAGATAGCAAAGTATGTGTTTGACGAACAATATACCATCGATGGTTTTCAATAAATTACCAATTTACTCGATTTCACAGCACATTTCTTGAATTGCCTGTGAACGGTGAAAATCTGACCTTTGACCTGACCTGTGACGTCATCGGTTTGACCTAGGTCAATGAAATTTGGTCACAAGGTAGTTCCCGGGTAGGGCTATCAAACGCCGTTTGAATTTTGAAAATCGGCCGGTAACTTTCCGAGATCTTAGGGGGGGGGGCCGAAACGGCCCCCCCCTACGGGTGGTAGGGTCCGCCGGTAGCCCTACGGGGCGCGGGTTAACACATCAAATAAAAGCAGGGGCGGATCCAGGAAAACTCAAAGGGGAGGGTCATGAATCGAAGTGGTGCCCCTACCTATACCCAAAATTAAAAACTCAACGGATTTCGCCCACTTCATTTTGGTGGTGCCCCCATTTTCAGTTTTTATTTTTTTTTATTTTTAGTCAGTATCTTAACTCTTAGCCACAACCATATTTACCAATTGTAAGCAAGTATATACATATGAATGTGCTATGTGTATATATGTATATATGTTGTGGACGCTGAGTAGTGAGTACTTACCAGGAACGTTATCAGGTAAGCAAATCGTTGTCAGTCCGACGAACTTGACCCTGGCGTCTAAAGGGTCTGTCCTTGACACTTCAGGCTTGTCAGGGGCACCAAAGTCCTTCCAGGGACACCACAAACCTGTCAGGGGCACCTACGGCCTTGTAGGGGCGCCACAGGCCCGCCAGGGGCACCACAGGCCTGCCATGAAGCAGGGGCACCACAGGTCTAGCAAGTATACACGACAGGCCTGCCAGGGGCACAACGGGCCTGTTGGGCCCATGAGCACCCCTAGGGGCAGGGGCACCACAGTCCTTCCAGGGGCACCGCAGGCCTGTGAGGGGCACCAGCGGCCTAGCAGGGGCACCAGTCAACACAGGCCTGCCAGGGGCACCACAGACCTGCCAGGGGCACCAGAGGCCTGCCAGGAGCACCACCGACCTCGCAGGGGTAACTTGGGCCTGTCAGGGCCCAGGGGCACCACGGGCCTGTCGAGAGGCACTTCAGGCTTTTCAGGGGCACCATAGTCCTCTCCGGGCGCAGGGGTAGCAGGGGCACCAGAGGCCTGCCAGGGGCACTACAGGCCTAGCAAGGGCACCACTGGTCTATCAGGGGCACCACGAGCCTCTCATAGCCAGGCATCTCAGGCTTGTCAAGGCCCAGGGGCACCACAGGTCTGTGAGGGGCACCAGCGACCTAGTAGGGGCACCAGTCAACACAGGTCTGCCAGGGGCACCACAGACCTGCCAGGGGCACCACAGACCTGCCAGGGGCACCAGAGGTCTGCCAGGGGCACCACCGGCCTCGCAGGGGCACCTTGGGCCTGCCGAGGGGCACTTCAGACTTTTCAGGGACACCAGTCCTCTCCGGGCGCAGTGGTACCAGCGGCTTAGCAAGGGCACCAGAGGCCTGCCAGGGGCACCACAGGCCTAACAAGGGCACCACGGGCCTGTCAGGGGCACCTTAGGCTTGTCAGGGCCCAGGGACACCACAGTCCTTCCAAGGGCACCGCAAGCCTGTCAGGGGCACCAGAGGCCTGCCAGGGGCACCACAGGCCTAGCAAGGGCACCACTGGCCTGTCAGGGGCACCTCAGGCTTGTCAGGGCCCATGGGGCACCACAGTCCTTCCAGGGGCATTACAAGCCTGTCAGGGGCACCAGAGGCCTAGCAAGGGCACCACAGGCCTGCCATGGACACCACAGGCCTGCCAGGGGCACCACCAGCCTTGCAGGGGCGCCTCAGGCCTGTCAGGGGCACCACGTGCCTGCCGGGGACACTTCAGGCTTGTCAAGGGCGTTACAGTCCTGTCAGGGCCCAGGGGCACCAGGCCCGTGGTGTCCCTGCTAGGCCTGTGGTGCCCCTGGCGGTCCTGTGGTGCCCCTGTCAGGACTGTGATACCCCTGATAGGCCGGTGGTGCCCCTGGCAGGTCTTTGGGCCCCCGGGCCTCAAGGGGGGGCCATGACCCATGTGACCCCCCCCCTTGGATCCGCCCCTGAATAAAAGGCATGTTATCGAAAAACATCGATGGAACGTGGTTGCCCAATACATATGTTGCCTAAAGAGGTCACTGATGCCAGGTCAGGTCACAGAGGTCAGGTCACTAAGGGTCACAATATGAACCCAACTGTGCTAATTGCTAGGGTCGCGTGATACATGTTTTATGGTCAATTTTACATTTAAAATTCAGTGGTGTGGGCTAGACGGCCATTGGGGCCGGTTTAGGTTACGTTCTGGTGGAGGTCAGGTCAAGGTCAGGTCAAAGAAGGTTAAATTTCAAAGTTGATATTTTGCCTAAAAGGGGTATCTATTCGATGCAGCTCATCACGGGAAATCCAATGGTGGTCTTTGGTTTGCTCTGTGTGTTCTGTGACGGCTAAAAGCTGGGTTTGAAAATTTTACGTAATACATTTTGAGTAGTTTTTTTTACATAACTTTGCAAAAAAATGGAGCTATCGAGTACTGTTGAAGTTTGGCATATCTAGAGCGGATAGTTCTATAACATATATTCCAGCTTTAATTATGAAAGTTGTTGGTATTTTCGGGTTGTTATACTCTATAGTTTTGGTGGTCAAACTCAATTTTTGTTTAGAAATCAGAGTTAGCAGTTTTGTAGCGCTGTTTATTTTACATCTTTTTGATCTTGAATATTTTTTGTTATCTTCAAAACTGTAACGTGACAGCTCTTCCCGTTAAACCTTTTATTGGGTCGAAAATGACAGAACATGACGCCTGTCTGACGCAGAGCCTATTTTAAGGGAATTTGACTGGGGGGGCAACCTGGAAAATTGTCTTTAATAATCCATTAACCCTCGCCCGTATTGGTGTTTCCAGTAGCGAGCGTATAGGGGGGGGGGGGGGGTCTGTTGGACCCTCCCCCTTGCCGTTTCGCCCCTGATCGAGCTAGAGCTTCGCGGAAAAAACGACCGTGTTGCCCGTGATGAAAGGAAGCCGATCATACCCAATTTTAAGGTCCTAGGTCATCGGTTGACCTTCCAGGTCAGGTCATTGACCCAAAAGTCGGGAAAATCGGGACCTGTTAGAGCGTCGTAAAGAGTGGCTGCTATGGTTTTTCGGGGTGCTGATCACGAATATCATGTTAGTTATGATCATAGATGATGTCTTCATGCATTTAGGCCAGGTCAGGTCAGGTCAACCAGTAAGGGTTTTGCCGGGTATTCGTAGTAGGTGGCAACCGCCTTTGAGCTCTGACAGCTTCGTAACATGTTACGAAGGCACCAAAACTACTTCGTAAATGGTCAAATGGTTGCTTAATTCGAATTCAGCTCCAAAAACTAGCCTAGAAACATATAAAACTCGAAAATGTGAACCGAGGTCATCAAAGGTAAATGATCTGACCTGACCTTCCGGTGATCTTGACACCCACCCTAATGCATGGGAGCAACATCATATCCCATGTTTGAACGTTTGAAACCACGAAAAGACTGCAAACGCGCGGCTAATGCGAGGCGACATACGCCGAATCGCGACCTCGGCCAAACATGGTGCCATGGTGCTAGGCCGCCGGTGCATCTGAAAGAACTGTGGTGCCCCTGACAAGCCTGAAGTTCCAACGACAGGCCCGTGGTGCCCCTGACAGGCCCATGATGCCTTTGCGAGGCCGGTGGTGTCCACGTGAGGCCGGTGGTGCCCCTGGGCCCTGACAGGACTGTGGTGCTCCTGACAAGCCTGGAGTGTCCCCTACAGGCACGTGGTGCCACTAACAGGCCCAAGGTGTCCCAGTCCCTGCGAGGCCGGTGGTGTCCCTGCCAGGCATGTGGTGTCCATACTAGGCCTCTGGTGCCCCTGGCAGGTCCGTGGCGCCCTTGCTAGGCCTATGGTGCCTCTGGCAGGCCTATGGTGCCCCTGGCGGGCCTGTGGTGGTACCCCTGACAGGCCCAAGGTGGTGCCCCTGCGAGGCCGGTGGGGCCCCTGACAGGTCTGTGGTGCCCCTGGCAGACCTATGGTGCTCTTGCTAGGTTGATGGTGCTCCCAACAGGCCTGTGGTGCCCCTGACAGGCCGGTGGTGCCCCTGGCAGGCCTGTGGTGTCCCCGGGCCCAAGACGGTGGGGGGTCATGACCCATATGACCCACCCTTAGATACACCACTGGTCATTACTTACAGACTGACTCATTTGACATCCATTGCAAAACAAGTCACATTAGTTACGTAGTATGTTTGTCACCCTGTTCCTTTATGCCCATTTTTATAGTGGGCAAATCTCGACGACTAGGGGGGCAATTCTGTTGAGTGCGGGGGCATTTGCCCCCCCCAGTTAACATGTTAAAATAGGCCCTGGTCTGACGTCATTTGTGACTAACCTATCATAAGAGAGCTCTGGAAAAATTTGGTCACAAGGTGTAAAAATGATGCCCGGAGGGGTCTTCTTTTTAGAATTTTTGTCCGAATGGATGAATGGGTGGCTATGGGCCCGGGTGCCCCGCTAAGCAGTGCTTGTTGCGAATGACACCACGGTATACTTACGCTATACTTAAGGAGATATCGACTGAAAAGGAGAGAGGGGGCTGCTTCGCGCCCCCCTTCCTCCCTACGAGGCTCGAGGCTTTCAGTTGTTGCCCTCACATAACTCTTGGTTATATTACAACGTAGTGGAATTGCAAGTGGCAATATAACCTTCCTGCCAGCGCCGGACCGGAATTGTAACATGCAGGCTGAATTTTAACATTTAACTTTTAAATTTTCACCGTTGGGCTTTTTAGAAGTTTTAGGTATGAACTGTTCAGCTCCTTTTTTAGTCCATCACAGCGGGCTAGTATGTCATTTGTCAATCAAAATCGAATTAAAAACTTTTTATTGGGTCTGGTTATCTCGCCAACTTCTTAACTGAATCGTTTAGTAGCTTTTGATTGGGCACTGCCCACGCTGTCTGTCAAACTTTCCGTGTCATAGACACTGTCTATGACACGAGAAGAGGCTGCCGACATCGTTTGTCGCGGTTAGATAATACCAATCCACGTCCCAGTGGCTGCTCGATCGCACTTTCCCTGGCCCACCTCTCCCACCAGGCTAGGCTTTGCCCGGCACAGCCGTCGCCTCAGTGCCTCGGGCGGTGACCGAGGCACTGAGGGGCTCACAATTCGTATGGTGCCGTGGCTCTCAAACCAACACAGAACAGTGAAACGCACAGGCTCACCTTCCATATAAGGCGAACGGCTGATTCTGGCGCCGGGGCTTCATTCAATGCTAAGGCGCCCAATCACAGCGCCGCAGTTCAGTTAGTGTCGGGCGCAAAAGCTACTATGCTCCGCCCCTCCATCACGTGACCCTGCCCTCACGTGGCCTCAGTCACGTGGTGTTTCCTGCATCGTATTATCCCAACTAATAGCCGTTTGCACCTGTACGGAATCCTTCCCTCAGATAGCTGCGACCGTTGCCCAAGTTCACGCGAGTCTATCTTGCATTTGTTCTGGCTCTGTCCAGCAGTGTTGCGTTTTTGGGCCCAGTTGCGACAGCTGCTGGGGCTGCGAGATCCATTGTCGGCTCCGGCTGTACTGCTTGGTGTAAACCTGCCACACTGTCGCGGATCTGGGAATCAGTTATATATGATTGTGTTACTAGGGAAATGGTATATATGGCGATGCAGACTGAATAGCGCAGCACCGAACATGCAGGGTTTCGTGGGTATGTGTAGTGATTATATTCGGGTCGAGCGATATCATGCTTTAGTTACAAGCACAATGCATACATTTAACCAGGAATGGCACCAGCTGAGGGAAATGTTAAAAAACAGCAAGCATCCGCCGTAGGTTAGTAGAGGTAGACAGGGACAACCTAGCGTGTGAACTGTTTATTGTAATTATGTGTGGGATTGGACGCAATACGTGATATAATTGGCAACTGCTGAGTGTATGACCACGTGATGATTGATGTATAAATACACCCCCGGCGGAAGCCTGGGCAAACTGAAAAAAACGTGGTGTTTCCACTTCTTGGCGCATGGCGGCGCTAGTCTCGCAAGGGCGGTGGTAGCTTGCTCCCCCGCCGTCCGGGGGTGATGGGTAGCAAGTGCTGGTGACTGTACCTAGCTTCCAGAACCAAGTCTGCGTCCCCCCCCCCCACACACACACAAACGTTGGTGGCGTCCCCAAAGATACAGGCCGGCGGCCCGGGTGCAAATTTATCTCCAAAGTGTAGCAGTACACTTCTTTCCAACGAAAAAAAATCACAACAGAAGGCAAATGTATGAGAGACATGCAAAACGTTCCTTTACTCACGAGCAACCAACACCGATACGGGAAAAACGATTCAATATAAACAATGCCACAGGTGCGCCAGGTTCGGCTCTTGTTTGAGACGCAACGCGTCGTCATGGTTACGCGCAATCCGACCGCTTTCGCTACCCGCCGGTGGTGGCAGGTTTCCACGGTAGAGACGACACCAGTGGAATGGCTGGACCGGCTGGACAGTAATGACGTAGGTACGTGATGTGCGGTGATGAGCCAGGCTCACAGATTGCTCAATGCTGATGTGTTGAAGGCTATACCCCCTGGATCATGCGAATTTCTCTTCTGGGTCACGATTTTTTTCCTGGGTCACGCTAAAACCCAGAAGAAAAAAATGCGTGACCCAGGGGAATGATTTTTACAGTTTTCCGAATATGGCAAGTTTGTCATCGAATACTAATCTCCAAGTACATCTTATCTGGAGTACCTGAGCACGCAGCAACACGACACTGTGATTCTTTTCGACACTTACCAGCCACAAGCCACAAGGGCGTGTGACCCAGAATAAAGAAATGTTATGGCACGCAGGAGATCATTTCCCCTGGGTTCGCCCAGCCCAACTGACAGTTTTCAGTTTCCGCCCCCGCTCTCTGCGCCTTTGCGGGATAGGACCATATGCAAGTCTGCAGACCCTGCTTACCCGGTCCGTAATGCTTTGAATGAGGAGCTAAGTACCGTGACCCAGGAAAAAAACGTGACCCAGAAAAAAGTTTGCCAAAAACCGTGGGACAGACTTTTTGCGTTGTGCAGTTTTGCTAAATTGTATAACCAAAAAATAAGAAACACGAAGAGAAATTTCAGTGTTTTTGCTATTCACGACGCTCCCTCGCGCTCAATTATCTCTAAAAATAACTACACAGCAGCTCTGTAGATTTTTTTCGCAGGTTGTGGGACAAGCTAAAATACATAGGCACACAAAAACACGGTTCTGGAAAGATGTCCAAAATTTTTTTTGCCACTTTGCTGTTGCCTTTTCAATGAATTTTTTCTTCAATCAAATGTCCAAATCTCGCGTACGGACCCTTGTTACGCTGAAATAAGCTCATTTATTTACGTGAGGCATTATTGAAATCGTGGGACAGCATATCTCCACGAATTTTGACGGACACTCATATATCGTAACACATCCAAAACTCACAGACTGGTCTTTTATTATTATTCATATTTTGCATTGGTGACAACAGCATGGACATAGTTTCACCGTTTCTCTTCCGATAAGACGCAACTTGGGATAAGTAAATCTGAGATTATCATGAATGGATATTTAATATCTATTTCGGTTATAAAACACGAAAATCAACGGTGGTTTCAGCTACGCAAAAATGGCGTGTATGTTAAATAACTGTTCATTACCAAAGGGATGTCATTAGAGCATTGCATGTCCTGTAACAATTGCTGACTTTCACCTAGCAGCTTACACGACACATTTTTACAAGACAAAACTTATATGCCGGACCCTGTAAAAGGGATAATAGGACCAGATACTGCGCACTGCTCGGGTCCGGGCGCTGACCGTAAAATAGTCATGCAGATCTACACCGGGTGCGGGCAAACACGCCCACCAAGGGTCTCTTGAGTGAATTTTCTGGTTTCCGGCACGCCGAAAAGTCGTTGTCGTGCAGGTTTCGTCTTTTCTGGGTTCCACAGCTGTGCTTTCGATGTCCTCCACGACGTCCTTTGCTCGAATGATCAATGCACACACTACACACTAGGGCGGGTCGATGGAAAAAGTTTCCAAGTGAAGAGCGATTTTCCTACGGGCTGATCCATAAAACGGTTAAAGCATATTTTTTGCGAATTTTTGAAAAGGAACTGGGCGCGCCGTCAACGGTTTTTCGAGACCACTTTTGCTAATTTTTCTCGTTGTTTGCAAAATGTAGTGGGAAAAATTCGAGAAAGGTACTATATTTACCACTTTCCTAGTTCTACATGCTTACCCCCACCTCTTCACAAAGTTTGGAAACCCCAGTGGCAGAATCGTGCTCAGAATAGCGATTAGCATCGGCGCTCTGAGCGCAACGAAACCAGCGCCATCTATTGAGCGAGTTTGGCATAACATTGATTTTGACGGCTTTCCGACCGTTAAAAGCTGACGCAGCCGCTGCCACGTCGGGTATATGGTGTTCTTTGGTGTTCCTAGGTGTCTGGTGTTCCTTATTTGACACTAGGTGAGTTGTACCCATTCGATCCGAAATACTTCAGGAATCATAAATTGCTCCGGAAGCTATACCTATAGTGATTTCGCCAAGAAAACAGCGAGATGCTTAACTTTGATACCTATATGTTTATCAGTTAAATTAAGTTTTGCAGACAGATAACATCAGTCCAAACCGTATGTTCATTTTTGAATGCAATGTAGCCAGCCACCTAACCGTCCTAGGACAGAAAATCACACTTCGATAATTGATTCAAACGCCGGCATGAGAGCGTTGCATTGCGTCCTGATGGCACACGTGATGTAACCGAGACGTGCTCTCTTAATAACAGCAACGTATGCTGCCTAAGTTAGGAACCGGACGGCTCGCTCCACTGCCTGAGTAGTGAGTATGGGTATGCACCGGATCGAAATTAATTTGTTAAGCAGCGGGTCGAAGGTCACCCTCTTCCAGCGAGATTGCTATTGGCGACTCTGTAACGCGTTCTTTGGACCGATCTATGAGCTGCATGTAGTGCATGACTTGTTTATTGCAAAATGCTGATAGAATCGCATATCTTTATGTCTCCTGCCTCATTCGCTTCCTATACTTTTTTGCCTTAAGTGTCTCGAGTCTTTTTATCACCATTCCTTAGTTCAGCAAGCATCGCAGTGTATCATGTATGCACTGTTTGCTGGCTGTCTGTATCGGCCAGTACAGCCCAAACAAGTTTCCTATAGTGAGCCCGGTACTTATTCCTGTCGATCACTGGGCGAATAACACAGACCGGTGAGCTGAGAGGTCTCGCAATAGCTGGATGCTTTGGAGTAATCCGTCTCTGCAATGTTTACTCCGTAAATTCGGACCACATTGGGACATAGTGAACAACATTGAACTCGGTGATAGTTCGAAGCTGGTCAATATATGTTGTATGATGGGCGATCGCGACGGAATACGTAACTTGCAAGCTGCCAACGTACCTAAGCCATTTTACCAAATTCAAGGGCTCAATCTTCCTTACTGACAGCTACATCAGGATTTGTCAAGAGCGTGACGCCTGCTTCCGGGCTGTTCAGAAGTGTTCTCTGATCTGGACTGCATGGCGTTGCCCGAAACGGCACGAACGGTTCCTGCTCGATGCACAGGCACTCTTGGTAAATGGTCCACTGATCGGCGCAGCTTTAGTCCAGTGGCTTTTCCACAAGTCTTGTAAACTTGTTTAATAGTTTGGCCCTTGTCTGATTTTGGTGTAAAATAGAATAAGTATTGACTACCGGGCTCATTTACTGAAGCAATATGCTCGTCCAACAGGCTCGTCATAGCCGATGATCCAGCACGGCTATCCTATTTATCATGATAAACGACGCATCCTTATGCACGTAAAATGCAGAAGGGCATTTCCTTTGTAATCACTTGCCTATCCGAGAACAGAATGTGAAGTGTCACCGAGGACCACCACGCGGCATTAGTTCCGTTTCGACATGGAGGCTCCTTTCCACTAACTGCAACAATGTCACATGATTGGGATCACAAATTGCGTCGGAGACCACTTAGCAGCTACTACCGCGGTTATTATGAGGTCAGTTTCCCTCAAAGCTCGATGCTCCACTGCTTGTTGCGGTGGCCCAGCCCCAATAGGTAATCAAAATAGGATCTGATGGTCCGATGAGAACGCGCGACTCGGGCAGTGATATGATACGCGGATCGCCGATCAGCAGGATACCTCGCAGTCGCAACTCATCCTCAGTCTGTTGTCAGATGAAGCCGGGCTAAGTTGGCGAGGCTAACTTAGTACTTTGTTATTCTGCAATTGAGCTGCTACTGTTCAGTTCCAACACTAGGTTTGCATTTCAAAAGAAAGGTTAAATTTACATGCAAGGAAATAATCGAAGCCAAAACTGAAAATAATGCTGCTGAAGTCACAGCGCAGAATCAAATGACTAATAGGTCCAGCGGACACTATCGCACTTGGCGCATAATGGCTGTGCTTAAGTCAGGTGAACCCCCAATATGTACATTTCATGGCTACTTTAATTGCAATTGACAGCTTTCACGCTATAATATACATATCTAAAAACCGATAAACTTTTAGGCGAAAAAGGCACCATTCCAGGCCCATTTTTGATTTTTTTTTTTGCGATATTAGGTAAAAACAGAAGCTTCTTATCCTAGGAAAAATAAAATGGGAAATCTTTCAAAGGTGGCACACTACCTTTAACCCGCGCCCCGCTGGGGTTCCTGGATTTCCACGCCCTGCTGGGGTGGGGGTGGGGGGGTGTTTGACTTTGAACGCCCCCTTCTAACTCGGCTCCTGGGCCACGTAGCGATACGCGGAAGGCGGCGTTCGAAAAAGCGCCAAAAATAATGACGAAATCACTTTTGGTCACTTTTGGTCAGGTCTACAGCTTGACCAGAAGTCATTGAAGGCAAGATTTGGCGGGTGAGACTAAATGCTTACTTCGAAATCTAAGCTGCGTTGCGGCATTGGCGGTTATGTGCGGCGTGTATGCCGCATGATTAGTAAGCGGCGACCACTAAATTAAAAACTCAATAGCTTTGACCTGTTTTCAATGGATAACACTGCATACCAAAAATGTCCATCGCTCTCGTCATAGGATATTTAGATTTTAATAACTAACTTATCTACATCATTGTTTTGAACCAAATTAATACTTTCAACTTGACCCTCGCCCGCATTGGTGTTTTTCCAGCCGCGAACGTATAAGGTATAACCCCTTGCCGTTTCGCTCCTGATCAAGCTAGAGCTTTGCGAAAAAAAACGAGCGTGTTGCCCGTGACGAGAGGAAGCCGATGATACCCAATTTTAAGGTCCTAGGTCATCGGCTGACCTTCCAGGTCAGGTCAATGACCCAAAAGGCGGGAAAATTGGGACCTGTTAGAACGTCGTAGTGTGGCTGCTATGGGGTTTTTCGGGGTGCTGATCACGAATATCATGCTAGTTTTGATCACAGATGATGTCTTCATTCATTTAGGCCAGGTCGGGTTAGGTCAGGTCAGGTCAACCAGTAGAGGTCCTGCCGGGTATTTGTAGTAGGTGTCAACCGCCTCTGACAGCCTCGTAACATGTTACGAAGGCACCAAAACTACTTTGTAAACGTTCATGTGGTTGCTTAATTCGAATTCAGCTCGAAAAAACTGGCCTAGAAACATGTCAAACTCGAAAAAGTGAACCGAGGTCACCAAAGGTCAATGACCTGACCTGACCTTCAGGTGACCTTGACACCCACCCTAATGCATGGGGGCAACATCATATCACATGTTTGAACGCTTGAAACCACGAAAAGACTGCAAACGCGCTGCTAATGCGAGCCGACATACGCTGAATCGCGGTTCCGGCCAAACATGGTCTCGAAAAGTAGGTCACAGGTCAAAGGTTATTTGCGTCAGGGTCATGAAAATTTTCAGGGTAGGTGTAAAATTGATCAACGCGAGGGTACTAAAAGTTACGTCGTGATCAGCCGCTTTTTACGCGAGTTATTTGCGAAAAACCGAGGGGAGTCCGTTCAACCCCCCCCCCATCTAGTAGAGATGATGGAGGGAAACTAGGCTTTTAAGGAGGGAAGGGAGTCGGTGACGGTCAGGGGCACTACAAGCTGGTGACAGGGCTGACATACCATGTTTTGATAGCATGACTGAAACAGACTTTTTGGGTAGCCAGGAAATCGCATGTGAGAGCCTATTGAAATTCTTACATCGGCCTTTATATGCACCAGTCGACAGTCGTATACAGGTGCGGGATTTGGCATACGATTTCCAGACAATCGAAAGACTGTTTGGAGCCAACGAAGGACGGAATGAGTGAGTACTAAGTTGAAAGCATTAATTTGGTTTAAAAAAAATTGATGCAGATAACTTAGTTATTTAAATCTAAATATCTTATGACGAGAGCGATTGGCATTTTTGGTATGCAGTGTTATTCATTGAAAACAGGTTGGAGCGTTTCAGTCTTTAATTTAGTGGTCGCCGCTTACTAATCGTGCGGCATACACGCCGCACATAACCGCCAATGCCGCAACACAGCTTAGATTTCGAAGTAAGCATTTAGTCTCACCCGATTTGGCCGATTTTCGGGTCAAATTTCGACAATTTCCAAGAAGCCAACGCATAACTCGGGAACCAATAGAGCTACAACGCCGCGGAAAAGCTCATTCGATAGCCCTATTAACGCCTTTTCTGAGCAATTGTCTCAGGGTTGACCTAGCGTCAACGGTTTTGCCTGCAGGTGGCAAAAACTGCAAAAAAAACTGCCAACCCGGCACAATACCCGCAACCTACCACCTGTCAGCGTGCGGGTCGGTGGGGAGACCCTGCAGGAGAGCCCCACGTTAAAAACCTTGGTGTGATTTTCGACCGTCACCTCAGCTGGGACGCTCACGTCAGTGACGTGGTTCAGAAGTGCATGGGTCTCCTGCTGGGTCTCCGCCTCGCGCGTGAGGTATTGTATCGCTGTTTATGGAAATGGTTCGGCGTTGAATGCTCGGAGGCTAATGAAAGTAGTAAATTTTGCCGTTCGAATTCTGACGGGACTCAAAAAGTTCGATCATGTATCTTGCGCGAGGGATGACCTGCGCCTGTTCACGCCCAGTCAGATGTACAGCGCGCAGACCGCAATCGCCGCCCACAAGGCCCTCTTGCATCGAGAGCCTGGCGACATTGTCGAGCTGTTGCGCACCCATGACGAGACACGGGATGGTGACCGGGTGACTCGACAGGACCGTCGCCTGCGCCCGCCAGCCATGCGTACAGCAGCCGGACAGCGCTCATTTGAATATCACGCGGCGCACCTTTTAAGCTCGATCCCTGAGGATGTTCTAGAACTAGGTCCGGTGGGTTTTAAAAGAGCCGCCAGACAATTTTGCCGGCGATAGAGTGATGAGGCGTTTGTCTGTGTGCTGTGTATGTGTGTGTGAGTGTATGCGAGTTTCACTTTAACCTGTCTTTTACCGTGACATTAATGACCCCTTTTACTTACCATCTGACTAGGGACACGTAATAGCCACGAATTGTCTGTTGAGTGTCTGCTGTGGTCAAATAGGTACAATAGCTAATAGCTGACTTTTTGGAAACAGTTTTCTGCAATAACTTTTGACTCAAGCCTTGCACGAGCTTACTTTTACCTGCATCGTGTTCCTCTCGTCAAGAAGCATCGAATGAACTATAATTTGACTAAAATATAATGGACGCCATTTAATTGCGTCCCAGAAAAGCTATTTCTGGCACCTAAAAGCTGACTCGCCCCAAAATTGGTCCTCAGCACCTATTTGGTGGATACCAGCACCAATCATGGAAAATGACCTTAATTAGCTGTTTCTGGCACCTATTCATCGGTACGCCTTACTCTTTTTTCTGAATCTGGCACCTAAATGCTGAGCGTAGCACCAATCTAGTAGAAAAATGAACTACTGGCTGGTAGAATCATGTTGTTCTGGTATAATGACCCCTGGAGTCTAGCCTAAAGGTTGCCAGTGCAGCTACACTCTAAGACAGCCCCGTAGTGATCTCAGCATTGTATATGACGTTTTAAGTAAGCAAATAATATTGATTTGTTTGAAAAAACAATGTCATTTAAATATTTAAAAGTATTTATTTGTAATACTTAAAGGGAAACATTTTTGTGAGTAATTGTCTCCATTTTGACCATTAAAACGGGTATTGTATTTTTTTGACGTCATCAAATAGCTCCAAAAAAGAAATGTAATGTTTTCATTCCGTTCAAGGCCGCTGAAGAAACGCGGGATCTTGCGTGGGACATTATCCGTTGTTTGCCGCGCAGAGTTGTGCCGCGGTTGTGCCTTTTTCATCCGTTTCTTACTTATGTCATATGTGTGCATGAAGCTTTGATTTTGTTTTTGGTTATTGTGTGGCCGGTCAGTCAAACGCCCCTGTAGAAACCGGATGCTGCGTTTGATCGAGATGGAGTCAGACGATGATTGCAGAAAGCTAATAATATTGAAAAGAGGGCCGGTTGCGTGGCATGTCTGTTCAGAGTTGAGATTTTGCTTTACTCCACTTTATGACCTGAGAGCCTGGCTGGAAGTGACGGATCCAAACTTTTCACGTGAAAATGGCTGAGGGTGCAATAATCTCGAGTCTCTACATAGCGGGCTGGTATAGGAGCGTCTTGCTATGCTGCACCATAGCTGGCTAGTGATTCTCTTTTGGCTAGAAATGGCATTAACCATTATCTCCACTGGCGAAAATGTCACTTGACACCACCGAATGCAACGTTCATGTTGTTAGGATACATAAAATCAGGAAGATTACGCGAATTTGGTAGGCAAACGTGGAATAAAATAGGTGCTGGATGTTTTGGTTTTGGTGCTGAATCAGCAAACAGCAAATACGGAGTTCAACTAGACGATCTGGCAACTTTAGGCTGTGTGGAAGCAATTAGGTGCCAGATTCAGATATTAGAGTCGAATAAGCATTTTGGGGCTGATCAGCAATTAGGTGCCAGAAACAGCTTTTTAGGGACCAGAAACAAATATTCCCCAAATATAATTTGACAAAAGAATACCACGGATGTAGATCTAATGGAAATGTGGATGCTTTTAGGAAGAAATGGGGAAAGCTTGTGAAAATAATCGAAGGAGATACAGTTACGTGAACTTGTTTTATTCCTACACCGTTAAAAAACCAAAACAAAACACGTTAACCCGCGCCCCACTGGGGTCTGTGTATAACACGCCCTACTGGGGGGGGGGGGGGGCTATTCATAGCCCCCCTCCTAACTCCGAAACTACTGGGCCGATCGTCAAAATTCAAACGGCGTCTGATAGCCCCGGAAAAACTGTCGAGCGAAACCTAATTTCATTGACCTCGAGGTCACCGATGACGTCACAGGTCAGGTCAAAGTAAAAATTATTAGCATTTTTGCTTGTTCACATTTTGGGCTCTGGCCGCCGTCTTACAAGTCAGATCAGGCTCATTTTTGGTTTCCACACTCGTGAACAGATGCTCTAGATACCTTGAGGGTACCAAACTTGTACTTTGATTTTCAGGTCAGGGTCAGGTCATCACAGGTCACGAAAATATTATATCATGCGTCGGTCACGTGACACATGTTTTATGGTCCATTTAGGCCATAGATTTCGAATTTGATGTCGTCTGTGTCATTCGAGGTCATTTTGAGTCGAATTTAGCTTAGGTCAGGTCACTTTCAGGTCAAAAAAGGTCAAATTTTGAAGTTAAAATTTTTCAACAAAAAAGGTGTCTATTGGATGCAGTTTAAGCTCAGGAACACGATGGTGCCATTTATATTGGTGTACGATGTCAAATACGTACTGAAAAAATTGATTTGAAAAATTAATAATTGTGAATTTTTTGCAATAATGCGTATAACTTGGCCATTTTTGAAGATATTTAGCTAAAACTTGCTAGAGTTAGTCATAATCATGCATTCTGTCACATATATTCCGTTTTTTTTCGAAAAGTCAAAAACTTTTTGAAAAAATATAAAAATATAAATTTTGAATATTATTATATACAATTTTCGAAATTTTCCAAATTTTGAAAATCCGAGATAGCAGTTTGATAGCGCGGTCAATTCTGAGTGCTTTCATGCAAAGAAATTGGATCTAGCTTAAAAACTGAGCTCTTGGGAGCGATTGCCGTGGTTCAATGTTTTGCGTCGAAATCGGACGAACATGACGTCACTCTGACGTCATTTCCGGCCGACCTATGGTAGCTACGAAGTTTAAATTTTGACACAAGGTGTCAAATTGATGCAGCCGAAGGTACTGAAAGTTTGGCGTCGATCCGTCAAGCGGTTTGGAAGTTATTGCAGAAAAACGGGAGGGGGGGCTATAAATAGCCCCCCCCCAGTGGGGCGCGGGTTAAAAGTGCTGCAAAGCATATGGAGACCTTCCTTAGCTGTTTTCTTTATAGCATGTAGCGTGTCTCGCCTGCGCGACACACACACACGGCACACACCTACACACACACACATACACACAGACACACCCCCACGCACACGCACACGCACAAGCACAAGCACCTAAACTGATGCATACACATTGCACAAGCACACCGACACATGCATGTACGCACACAGTCACTAACACAACCCAGTACAAACAGAAATGCCCACATATACATAAATGCAATCATTCCGTTTCTTTAACAGTGTAGGTTATGTTGTCTGTTTGATTACTTGTTTGTTTGGTTGCTCCTTGCTTACTTAGGTTACTGTTTGTTGTGTTTGAACGGAAGATTGTTGAACGTTACTGTGTTTGAACGCCGGCCTGTGGCGGAGCCCTGAGTTTGCCGAGCATTGGGCCCCCGCCCCTATGACCCATCCGGGCCAACCTGGGTACCGGTCCCACTACGTAACCGAAGTCGTGACGTCACGATAAGTGGCTGGGGCATAATCAGCTGACGGCCCCGTGTTAAAGCAATGGGGCAATACTTTGCCGATCTTTCCTAAAAAACTGGACCTAGTTAGATAGTTTTAGTAGCTGGATTTAGGACAACGATGTATGGTCTATTTTTCTATGGAAAAATATTGCAAAATCTAATAACGCAAAGCACAAAATTTGGTGAAAACCCAATTTGCGGCGAGGTTGACGCAGAAATACAAAACATTTCCGATCAAGAGGTTTAAAATCATAGATAAAAAATAAAAAAGATCTACGAAAAAACTAATATGGTAAATTTTCTGCTTTGCTTTTTACAAATAAAAAATATTTACCCAGCTCAAACTCAAATCTATCAAACCTTTCGCACCAAAATCCTACAACGTGGTCGCAGTTCGCGTCTTCAAGGTCATGTATTTGGTGCGTCAGGCTCGCCGCCCCTAACAAATTCGCGAAGTTCGGCCCTTTCCGCTTTAAAACATAGCATTTTTTTTGGGCGTAGAAAAATAGAATATACTCAGTTTACTTAGAAACTGACCCCCAAACAATCTAACTAGGTCCAGTTTTTTTCTAAAAAAATACCGATAAAAATTCGTCCCATTGCTTTAACACAGGGCCGTCAGCTGATTATGCCCCAGCCACTAGTCATGACGTCACACTTCGGTTGCGTCTTGAAAGGGACCGGTCGGCCGCCCGGGCGGGCGGGGCGCCGGCCTGTCGGGTCGGGTCGGCGCTCCCCTCGCCCGGGCGGTGGTTAGGGCCGGGGCACCCCCGGGAAAGATGATTTTCCGGGGGTGCGGGCGGGGGCTCGCGGCCCGTTAAAAAAAATTGCGTCGCCTAGGCAGCTTTGAAAGGACACACGCGGCACTTAATTTGTGCTTGCGCTCCTGATGTGTATAAAGTAAAAGAACCGTGCCAGCTCCATGCCTAATGTGCGCTTACTTATTGTGTGTGTATTACTTCCTAGATGTTGAAATAATAAATGAACGAGAGAGGAAAAAAAGAACTATAATTTGACCTTGAAAGGTCAACTTGAAAACTTGACCTCAGGTCAAGGTCATGACCTGACCGGAAAGGGTCATATTGCATATCAGTCGATTCGTCGAGTTGAACACATCCAAGGCGTATTCATCGCTCTTGCATGCCTCTATCAAAAGTTATTCGCGAAAAACTGTTGATACAATTGGTGACCTGAACTGACCTCAGGGGGATAAACACGGGTCACGGACACCATTTTCATATTCAGTGTGTACCTATTAGTTACCTACTTGTAATTCAGTGTTTGGGAGTGTTTATAATGGCTTTCGTCCAAAAGAGGCGCCTTTCAATTTTCTCCCAATGACTAAGTATAATGGGAAGGTAGCAAAAATGATCTGACCTTAGGTCATCGATATCAAATTTCTGAGATGGACATTTTGTACATACATACTATTGCTCTTAGCAATCGCTGAAAGTTTCAAAGCGATCGTTCAGTCGATGTAGCTATGGCAGACATTAGCCGTGTTTACATAGGGTTCCCTTAATCTTCCCCTATTTCTCCCCTATTTTCAGATCGAATTTTAGGCATCATAGCGATCGCGTGTAACGTTGCTATGGGCGCTATTGTTGTTAGAAGCATACAAAGCATCGTTTATGCTGTAAACAATATAAATTGGGCTTATTTAATACTCGAAATTCAACAATTCATATTTTGAAGTATTTTCATCCTGCCCTTCAATTCCCTCTTTAAGCGACAAATAGGGGAGGATTTGGTAGCGTAGCGCCTTTCCAAAAGCTGCTACGCTACCATATCCAGTGGTTCTCAAACTACCATATCACAAAAGCCACGGTGACTATAAATAGCGGTGACAAAAGCGGCGTGCTGATTGGCCGGCAGTTCCGAATTGTCCGACTGATGGTCCCCGACTCGACAAGCGCACGTGCGCCGACTGAGGATTGTTAAAGGAAATAGTTCACTTTCACGAAATTATTATTTTTTTTTGCAATGGATTTATGTTTTTTTATGTTCAAAATGTTCAGCAAAGAAAATAAAACCTTTTTATAACAAAAGATTATTTTCTATATTTTGATATAGGAAGAACTTTTCAGTTTCTGTAAGGCACACGCGATCCAGTATGAAAAGAGCATGGGTCCCGAAAATTCTTCAGAAACTAGAGAAATTATCGCGGCCACCGGCATTTGGGCGATCTGCTCGTGCTTTTGTTACTGGAGCGCCTCTTTCCCCGAGATTGCGCCGGCCGCCTGCCATGGACGAAAAATACACGACTTTGAAATCCGGCTGATCGTGGGAAAATACCGCCGGAGGTCTCTCTCGGCTATATGCAGGAATTCACCGGGATGTATAGTACCTATATACCACTGCCTCGATGTATAGGCTATAGCCTGCAAGCTGGCTTTGGTGCAAACTGCAAACATGTCAAACATGGTATAGGGCGGATTGTCGATTGATGTAAGCGAATCAGACGTTCAATGGACAATTTCCGATTCTTATTCGATAATTACGGCCAATTATATTTTATTTTAGGAAGTGTTATTAGGAGCGGAGCAATAAAATCTCATTTCTCCCCTGTCTCTTTACCTATCTCTCAAATCCCTTGCTCACTCATCTTTCCTCTCCATAGCCGGCGGAACGGGGAGGGCACCGGGGCACCGTCCCCCCTTTGATTTTGGCATTTTAACATTAGCCCTATGGGCGTTGCATGAAGGTGTTCCGCCGCTACTGTTCCTCTCTGTAGGTATCAGTCTCCTTGCCGTCCTCCCTGAAGTCTCTGTTAGTCTTTTCCTTCATACTTATCCTCCTTTCTCTCTCTCTCTCTCTCTCTCTCTCTCTCTCTCTCTCTCTCTCTCTCTCTCTCTCTCTCTCTCTCTCTCTCTCTCTCTCTCTCTCTCTCGGGGTGAAACTTTAAGCAATTTCGTGATAATCAATTCTACACATTTCCTGAAAATTTCATGACCCTGCCACTCGTAACCCTTGACCTGTAACCTGCTTGTCGCGACTATGTCAGGCCGGAATCGCGATTCGACGTATACCACATTATCTATGCATTTCCAGACTTTGTTGTGCCTTATAAACGTGCCAACACGTGAAATGATTGTAGTCTCATGCTTTATAAATTGGTGCCAAAGGGCACTCAAAGGTCAGGTCAAGGGCATTGACCTTAGATTACTTTTAGTCACTTTTTGGAGATGTCAATTTTGGAGATGATTTCCATGTCAATTTTGTCAAAATGTCAATTTTAAAGCAAAAAATTGTCAATTTGGGATTTTGTCGAATCTAGAGCCCATTTGAACATTTGAGAAGTACCTAATTTTGGTACCAAATGCCAATGCAACATGTTACGAACTATGAAGCTGTCACTGGCAGTTAACGCCTTTGACTAGCTGGCGTAACACTTACCGGTTGACCTGACCAGACCTGGCTCGACCTATGCCAAATGCTAAAGATGCTAAAAAAAAGGACTCAGGTTCAGCGCAAAATTTTGTGCTAGGTAGCATTGAGGCTGGTGGTTTGTATTTTCTATTTGTTTAATCGTCTAGTAGGGCAATGTGAGGGGGCAACAAACTAATATAAAAACATGGGCCAGGCACTGCGGATCCAGAAAGGCGACGCTGCGGGAAGTGCATACACTCAAAGAAGTCTCTCCAAATTCCATAAACTGATCGAATTTGTATTCCTTACGCGTTACTGTGCACTTTAAAGCAAACTTTTCGTAAGATAAGTTAAGTTTTCGTCTTATTCCTGAAACGAAAACGTAAATTTCCGTCGATTTCTGGCGCTGCCGGATTATTTGTCCCAAAAGCCCCCTCCTCCTGGATCTGCCAGTGGGGTATTGGCCCATCTTGATTGGCCCTGTTTCACCAGTGATAGCAGCACGCTGCATAGCTACGTTTGGAACAGAGTTGCTGTCTCGTTGAATGCGTTTGATACATTTGTTTGATCGCACGGCCGTGAAGATGTTAGCATCAATATTTCATGACATCACACAGTTTGACGACGCCATGGTTTGTTGATGTTTCCATGGAAACCCAATTTGACACGTGTAATGGCAGCATGTTGCTATCACCGGTGAAACAGGGCCCAGGTGGCCTACCATTTTTTTTTTTTGAAAAAAACTATCGTATCAGGGCTATGACGAAAAATAAGTGGCCTAAATCCGATGAGAAGACAGGATTTGGGGGTACCCTAGGAGTTGGTTTGGCTCCGTGACCTGGTATGCCCCCCCCGCGCTGAAACCCTGGATCCGCCAGTGCGTGAAATAATGCATTAAAGATTAAAGAACCATGCAAAGTTAGCCCTTTTACTAGTTTTACTGGCAAGGGCGATAATGTTCCCCTGAATGTCCTTATTGATCAGTACGAGAATTTCTCTAGAGCTCTCGTAGATAATTTCTCTAGTTTCTGAAGAATTTTCGGTACCCATGCTCTTTTCATACTGGATGCAAATATATGCAAGGCACACATCCTCAACGCAAGACACCTTTTTCGGGACGAGAAATAGAATATCTTTGCCTAGGGTGATGGTTGGGCTGTAAAAGCTCCTGATTTATGCTCGTCTCAGCCCAAGCTACGGAACTGCTATTCCAGTTCAAAACCCATGTTAAAAAGTGAACTATTTCCTTTAAGTGGCATTAACGCATAAACGGCAGAAAGTCAAGGCAGAAATTCGACAGGTGCGGTGTTCTGATATTGCCGTGGATGTGATTACACCTACTTGAATAATAGCTCAGCCGTTTAAAGTAGGGTAGCCTGGGGCAAGACGCCCCAGATAATTTATTTTGCTACATAACTTTTGTCCTACATCACCTGGAAGGCCAAATTTGTGCTCAATGCGTTCTTTGGACATTTTTGGCTATATCTCCCTAAGGAGTCATCACAATTTCTTTCCAGTCTGGTCATATAATGATCATATAGTGCACGTTTTATAGAAGAGAGAATATTTCCCCAGATCCTTGCCAGTTCCGAGAAACATCGGTGAGGCGTTTTACCTCGGCGGGGCGACTTGCCCCGGTCTACCCTATGTTAAATGCCAGATAGTTTTCTGATTTTTCTTGCTTTGAGCTTTCGTGTGCTATCACTTTTACCTCAGTGTCTAGTCTGGAAGCTATTTGGGAGAGCCCTAAAGGTAAGTAAAAATTGCAAACTGCTTCTAGAATGACTTAGTTGCGCCATATTTGTAGTGAAGCAAGGTAAAGGAGACAGAGGATTCCTTTATAAGGGACATTTAAGAGACAAATAGGGGAAGATTAAGGGAACCCTATGTAAACACGGTTAGTGAAACTTTTTATGAGGTGAGGTCACTTCAAGTGACCTGGTGACCTGAGCTTGAATAACCTTGGTCTGAAATTTTCACAACATGTGTAGAATTGACGCATGAGGGGTATCGAAAAGTTCTGATCATCACATAGGAGTTATAGACCTATTTTAATGATTTTTCGTTGGTATTTTATTTGGTTCTCAAGAACAATGTTCATGCAAAGAAAATCCTGAAAAGTGGTTTAAATCTTATGTAGGAGAGACTGAAAAGTGAAAAAGATGAGTATTGGGCCTATTGGGGACCGAACCGCCATCCAACTAATGCATTTGAAACGGCACCACACTGAGAAAATACATCAAGAACGTGAAATTAGTTTATGTAGAGGAAAGCCCATCTCATGCACTTAGGGGAAAGTGGGGCAATGCCGAACTACGGGGAAAGCCGAAATTCTCGATTGTGGCCAAACGACTGTGATGTGCAGTCCTCTGGTGGCATTTTTGTCAAGTCTCAGTTCAAGTGATTCACCAGTATAAACGCCACGCGCGAACAGTTGTTAGCGAGGTGGCGGGGACGACGGAAGTTTTTCAAGGTACGTCGACTGTCGAGTAATGCTTATCCCGATATTAAAATTGCTATAACTCACCAAGTTGTATAAAATTACAAATCAATTATTGCTGTCTACGGTGTCAAATATCCATATAAACGGGACGTGCTGTGATATGGCTTATTTTATTACATGTGTATTTTTATTTTTTTACCGGGTGCCAATATGGGTCACTGGGTTAAAGCCGAAATCGTGGGAAAATTTTTCGGCGTTGTCCCAACCTGTTATTTTGACGCATATAAGCCTGTGTTCTTTTAAGCCTGTGATTTTGCAGTGCAAAAACACTGTCGGCGGATTGAACCGTCGTTTTTATTGGGCTTGGCACGGCGGCACCGCCATTCAACCAGGCGCGGCCACTGATTCACTCAGACGGCTAGGGCGGCTAGGGAAGCGAAGAAGGATGAGGGTAGGGGCGTGCTCTGAAACTTTGAAACTATTTTCCATTGGGGTTCATTTATTCATGTTGAATTTAAAATTAGTTTTGAAAGTGCAAAATCAAATTTAAAAAATCAAACTCGGCCTAATTTGCTGATACCATGTCTGGTCTTCGTATTCACATAATTATGGCCAGCTTAATCACGTTATGCACTAAATGCGTCAATGGTAGTGTTACAAGCGCAATTAACTTTGATCTGAATTTAAGCAAAACGTTATCGATCCATTTCGGCATTCCCTGTAGGTTTTCAGCATTCCCCGTAATCTATTTCGGCATTCCCCATAGGTTTTCGGCATTCCCGTAGTTTCTCTTTTTGGACATTTGTCTTTATCTCAGCTGACTCAAAGATCAATAACACAAAAGCACATTTGCGATGTACCTATAGTCAATTGATGAGGCTTGTCAGAAATGCCGCTGGATTTTCTACTGCCGGCTTTGTTTGTCTGCTACAGAGTCTCAAACAGAAAAGTTTCGGCATTGCCCCACTTTCCCCTACCGAAAATGAAGAAATAATTTTCAATATGGTTGCAAAGCCCTTGCAGGGGAGTCAAGAAGTGAGTGACTACCAATGACTGACAAGGTGGCGACTGTGAAGGAAGTGACGGACCTCATCATTACAGATCGTCGCGTGACCTTTTAGATGATGATGCAACAGAATTCAGAAAGGTCTCAATGCTGGCAGTGCCTGAAAATGTTATCAGCGAAGAACTACAGATGATAAAGGGGTCAGCCCGCTTAGAAGTTCGTGTGTTGACTTTGTTCAAGAGAAAAGGGCGTCTTGGCCTTTCGAAACGAACACTAGGCTTTTTTTAGGAAATTGAAGGAGTTCGTCAATCGTTAAGTGACTTTTGACGAATGCTGGGTGTATGTGTATGATCCAGAGACAAAAAAGATGATCAAGAAGTTGAAGCAAAGCACATCTGTCCCTCTTAAAAGGCGAAGATGCAGAAGCCGATATGGAAGGTCAGTGCTTGATCAGTGTTCTGGATTTGGCGTAGGATAGTCAGTACCGACTGTCTTGATGATGGTCGGATAATAATGGACACGCACTACTGCACACTTTTGAAGAAGTTGCGAGATGCCCTCGAGCAGAATCGCCGCAAAAAAAGCCCAAGAAAGATGTTTTATCCTCACCGACAGCACCCCCGCCCATTCGTCCTGAGCTGCGATTGAAGAAACAACATGATGTGGTCATTAAATCCTACCGCATCTAACAAATTCATCTGACCTGGTATTAACTGACTTGATTGTTACGGGAGATGAAGAATCCACAGGATGGCCGGTGATTGAAGGACAGCAATGAACGTCATTGATGAGGCGGAGCAGTGATTTACGGGACAGTGCGAGGGTCCTATACAATGGCGGCCTGAGGCAGCTCAATAAACGACGCAACAAGTTTGCAGTGTGTGTGGTGACATGTGAAGGAGTAATTGTAAAAAAAAATCAAATTTCTGTCACATCTAATTCATGGTGATGATCAGAACTTTTCGATACCCCCTCGTATGATAAGGTGTGCCAAAAAAAAAAAAAACAGCGGGTGTTCAAACGAAGCAAAGCACCCCCCCTCAGCAGGGCGCGGGTCGTGCAGCACACCTCTGCTGTATAACTCTGAAGCAGCAGCCCCCGAGAGATCCGGCTGCACAGTCCGAGGAGCCACTCGGCTGCCGATCGCCGGCCGGCTGCTCCGAGCCCCCGCTCCCTGACACTGACCCTCATCCTTGACTAGGTTTTTGCGGGTGATGATATGGGGAATAGTCCGAGATTTTACTCATGGCGTCAGCTTCGAGTTGGTGTGTGTGTGTGTGTATGGGGGGGGGGACTGAATACATTAGGCCCCTCCTCGACCGGAAAGTTAGAATAGCTCAGCTGCCCCTCCTCCCCACGAGACGTCTCTCAGCTGCTCCTCCTCCCCACGAGACGTCTCTCAGCTGCCCCTCCTCCCCACAAGACGTCTCTCAGCTGCCCCTCCTCCCCACGAGACGTCTCTCAGCTGCCCCTCCTCCCCACGAGACGTCTCTGCAGCTCCCAAGTCCCGCGCCTATACGTATGCTTTTCTCCACCACAGAGCGTTTCGCGGCCGGCGACACGCTGCGCTGCACTTATACCGAGGTATTGATGTATTGACTTAAACACATACACTAATACAGTGTTCCTGGTATCATACTAGTCAGCCGCAGAAAAAAACGAGAACGAGAGATCCCCGCGATCTGATCACCCGCGCCTCTGTTCGCTCAGACAACCTGCTTCGATTAGTCTTCATTCCATACACGTGTGTTTATTGCAGATTACCACAAAAAGTGGCTTTCAAATGCAGCCTGCCTAGAGCTCGCCCTCAGGCCATCTGATAGTGTTGGCGCGGCCCTTCTGGGCTAGCCGTGCTGCGGTCGAGCTTCAGGCTTTTCGCCCCAGTGCAGCACTATGCCTCAGCTTCCTTAAACTTGTCGTTGACGGCGTCCAGCTCGTGCTGGGTGGTGGGCTCTTTGTGCTGCAGCAGCTCCTGGTGGCCGGCCGTGACGCCCCAGCCGGCCGGCCGAGACAGGGCCGCCGAGTACGGCCGGCCGGTGGCCGGACTCAGCCGCGACCAGTACTCCCTGCTGGCGCGCGCGCGCACCCACGGCTTGGTGTGCAGCAGCAGGCCGCCGCCCCACAGCTCGTGCTTCTGGTGGGCGGCCGGCAGTTTACCGCGCTCCTCGCGCAGTTCCTCGGCCACGGCCCGGATGTGGTACGCCTGGAACATGCAGCAGCCGCCGATGTAGCGCACGCCCAGCTCGTACGCCTGGCGTGCGTACTTCTGAATCTCCCAGCGCGTCATGATGCGCGGTTCGAGCGCTGTCGGCAGGAGACGGAGCACACAGTCAGTGACCGAGAGACGGAGCACGCAGTCAGCAAAGAGGGACGGAGCACACACTCAGTGACGGAGGGACGGAGCACACACTCAGCGACGGAGGGACGGAGCACACACTCAGTGACAGAGGGACGGAGCACACAGTCGGTGACGGAGCACACAGTCGGTGACGGAGCACACAGTCGGTGACGGAGGGACGGAGCACACAGTCGGTGATGGAGGGACGGAGCACACACTCAGTGACGGAGCACACAGTCGGTGATAGAGGGACGGAGCACACTCATCAACTTCCTCTCGTCGCGGGCAAAACGCTAGTTGTTCCGCGAAGCTGTAGCTCGATCAGGGGCCAAACGGCAGGGGAGGGTCCTACGTATCCCGCCCCCATACGTAAGACGAGCTGTAAAAAGGTCAACACAGGTGATGGTTGGGACTGTTATCCAGAAGCCGCGGGGTTAAGATACTGTTACCCAGAATCTGCAGGGTTGTGAAGAGTTGTGACGCCATTACCAGACGCCCTGCCGACTCACCGAAAGGGAACTCGGGCTGGTCAATGAAGCCCTGTTTCTTGGTGTCCGGAGTCCAGATTGCCAGCGGCTGGGCCATCAGGTGCGCCTTCAGTCCGGCCTCGGCCAGTGCCTCCTTCATCAGCCGCACGGCCTCCAGCGAGACGAACGGGTCAAAGTGGCAGTTGACGCCGACGGCGTGCGCTCCGGCGCGCGCCATGCGCACGGCGCACTGGCCAGCCGAGACGCCGTGCAGGTCGCCCTCGGGACCGATACACATGGTGGCGCACACGGGCAGGCCGCTGCTCGCCAGAGACTCGATGGCCCACTCCATCTCCTCAACGTGCTCAAAGTACTCGGCGATCAAAAAGTCGACTTTGTTCTCAACAAAAACGTCCACCTGCTTCTTGAACTCTGCCTGGGTGGCCTTCTTGCCGAGGCCGCTGAGGTAGGAGGGCGTCTGGGAGATGCCGCCGGCCACCAGAGCGTCCCCCTCGGCGGCCACCTCGTGCGCCAGCCGGCAGGCAGCATCATTTACCTGCCGACACTGGCGCCGCACACGGTGACGGTCAGAACTATACACACTGACACTGGCGCCGCACACGGCGACGGTCAGAACTACATACACCGACACTGGCGCCGCGCACGGCGACGGTCAGAAGTCAGAACGGCTTACTGCGCAGTGCGCACAGACACTGACGCCACTGCCGAGGAGAAGAAAAAAAGCATAATTTGGTGTACACAAGGCACAAGCCAGGTCATGGCCTGCGCCATGAATTTATACGTTCATGAATGGACAGACCGGCCCCCGGGTCTGTAGCGGGTCTGGAGCTCTGGCGTTCTACCCCTCCCCGCTACAGACCGGGAGTTCTACCGCTACAGTTCTACCCGCTACAGACCGGGAGTTCTACCGCTACAGTTCTACCCGCTACAGACCGGGAGTTCTACCGCTACAGTTCTACCCGCTACAGACCGGGAGTTCTACCGCTACAGTTCTACCCGCTACAGACCGGGAGTTCTCTGGCGTTCTACCCCTCCCCGCTACAGACCGGCCCCCGGAGTGGGTGTGTTAGTACTGAGCGCAAACACGCACGCAAACCCGTGGTAGTCACGTGACTTTCATTCACGTATCGGGAGCGTAAGGTATTGGCAGTGTTTCTTTTTATATACCTTGGTATTGGCGATGCCAAGGACGGGATCTAGGGAGGCAGCCAGGACAGGAAAATAGCGCAATTACAGTTTTGGAAGAATATCTATGGCTATAAGAGGAATCATGCATAAAATTCATCCTAGGAGGCTTTCATCCTTGTCCGATGATGCAGACATAGAATCAGACTCGTGTCTTGCTTCGCCAAGGGAACGCAATGTTGAGGAAGTTTCACATGTGTAGTAGGTACTGATGTAAAGATGAAATTGTTTAATGCTCATTGTAAGCCTATGTATTGTTCGCAGTTGTGGTGGTGTTTCAAAAAAGGAACTATGAAGAGGTTTGTCACTAGTTATCATAACCTTCTTAAAAGGACCTTAGGGCTATCAAAGTTTGAGTGTACCAGTGCTACCTGTGCATTCTTTAGAGTACCCTTATGTGAGGCTGTCATTAGAGGCTTAATATATAAATTCATGAAAAGGGTTGATCTGAGCAACAACGGTATCATGGCAGCTATATGTTTGAGCAGTTTGAGGTACCAGTCAAGGATCAGGAGGTCATGGCTGGGAAGGCTGTATACAAGGGCAGACATGGATGTCACCTGACTCCCCTGTGTTTTAGGCTGCAGTGTGTGTCTTTTTTTTAGCATGTGTGTTTGTGTGTGTTTTTATGATGTGAAGGGTTTTTTATGGACCATTATGGTCTGGAATAAAGTTTTGTCTGTCTGTCTGTCTGTCTGAGGCAACATGTGCTATTCCCCTATACGCTGTGCCACAAATTTCTTCTCCGCTGGCCAGTAGTTAGCAAATAAAAGCACAATTGTAAGTCGTCAATTGTAAGCACAATAAATGTGCACAAGCAACTGCGGGTCCCTGTACCTGCCTATGGGCTCATTGCATCTTCAACTTTCAAAGGGCCCGGCCGTCTTAATTGCATCTGAAGGTCATAACTTGCAAACAATGTGTATTATTGATGAGAAAATAGCACACCAAATTTTGCGACACTACGCGCAACAACTTTTTGGCTATTGACGAAAAACCTCGATGTATGTGTGTGTGTGTGTGTGGGGGGGGGGGGTTACCGCTCCCCCGCAGGTGCGCGGGTTAAGTAAAATAAAAAAATATAAAATTGACACCAATGATAATCACGTGGATTATCCTGTTTGCACTGGACCGGATAAATGGACGGCACTGAGGCGGGCCGCGGCCATACGCACGCCGCCAGCCCGGACAATGACTCACAGTGAACTTCACTCCCGCCTCGTTGCCGCGGTTGCACAGCTTGTCGTCGGACGCGTAGAAGGTGAAGGTCTGCATGACGTCGGAGCCGGCGCGCAGGAACTCGCGGTGCAGTCCGCGCACCACCTCGGGATGCTCCAGGCACACCTCGGGCGTCCACGGGCCCGCCTTGACGTAGCCGCGCTTCTCCAGCTCGAACACAAAGCCGCCATCGCCGATCACCACCTCTCCGGCGTCCAGACGCTCCAGCAGACCCTGGAGACAGGGACGGAGGAAGGGAGACTTAGCCAGACCCTGCCCAGGGGAGGGAGGCTCAGAGCGACTCCCGTCTTCAGCAGACGCCGCGCGAGGAGGAAGGAGGGCAAAGAGACTGCACCAAACAGAGCCACAAGAAGAGCAGGATGAACGATAAAATAGTAGACACCAAAAATAATCAAATTACTACTTCCAGATTTAAGAAAAGACTTGGGAAGAAAAGTCAACAAAACTTAGAAGGCATCATCAAACTAATGCGAGAGAAGGGAACAGACCAGGGTTTTGTGTTTGTTTAATTTTCCAAATAAACAAACAAACAAACTATAAACAACATAAACAACATAAACGAACAGTTGTGTCCGCGAACAGCTGACGTCACGGGCAACTGGACAACTCAACATGAACAAGTGTAAGTTGCGACTGCCAAGTGTGGAGATTTTCGGGTTCAAGACCTTGAACCCGAAAATCTCCACACTTGACACCTGACACCTGACACCTCTCCACACTTGACACACAGGTGTCTCCACACAGACACCTGTGTCTGCAGAGGGTGTTGCTGTTAACCCAGAACGTGTCAGGGTGTTAAAGGAGATGAGGTAGCCCAAGAACGTTGTGCGAGACATGTTCAAACGTCGATGTGATGTGGCGACTCATGACACGCGCCTGACAGATACAGAACAGGTGCACCTACCGAAAGTGCGGCTTGTTGCCAATCAAAAACACGTATAAATACAAATGTGGTGCACACGCTAAACATACATGTGGTCCTACAGGGCGCGATCGATAAAAGGTCAATGACATGAAGAGCTATCCAATGTAAGCAAGGTTACCTGACAACAGACAGGGATCGCGCCCTGTAGGACCACATGTATGTTTAGCGTGTGCACCAACTGTATGTGTGTATTTATTATTGTGCTGTTTCTCCGTTACCAAAACACGCATAGGGCTGACTCAGCGTGGAACCGACTGCCCAAAGAGATTTTAGACATGTCCAACATTTTTACTTTTAAGCGGGGTATCAGGCCGCCACGAAATGTATAGTTTGATGATGAAGTGGCTTAACCCGCGACCGCCTGGGGGGGGGATCGGATTCGACCCCCCCTCCGTTTTTCTTGAATAACTCATGAACCGCTTACGCTATCAACTTGAAACTTGGCATACCTTCTTCCCCATCAATTTGACGTCTCCTGTGTAATTTTTAAGAAATATTTTCCAATTTTTTTAGGTATGTCGATTTTAGTGATGTATGTACAGGGTGACACAAAAAAAAAACGGTCATCACCAAATTTCGAATAACTTCGGAAGTTTTATTCAGATCATCACCAAACTTCTGCCACTTAAGGTCACACCTATGTGGCATACATCCACCAAGTTTCAAGTCTTCACTACGAATACTTTTAGTACAGTGTGTGTTTTACTGACGCTCCACAATGTGCTCCAGGTGAGCGCCACGGCGCTGCAGGGTGTAGGCACACTTGCATCCGGCGGGCAAAGTTGTCGATAACCCGATGGCTGTGCACTTTACAGAGTGCAATGGCCTCTGGAGACAGTGCTCAGGGGGTGTGCTACACCTGAAACGTTATTCTTATCGGGTTATCGGCAACTTTGCCCGCCGGATGCAGGTGTGCCTACGCCCTGCAGCGCCGGGGCGCTCACCTGGAGCACATTGTGGAGCGTCCGTAAAACACACACTGTACTAAAAGTATTCGTAGTGAAGACTTGAAACTTGGTGGATGTCTGCTACATAGGTGGGGCATTCCACGATAGATCGTACCACTTTTTTTCCAATTTGACACCCTCATCTCTCGGAATTTGACGAGAAGTGGTTTCAGGGGTAATCAGGGGCTCTGAATCCACCTGTAACAATTTCATGCTTATGAGATAAGTATTTTTTGAGTTATGGTGTATAACATTTTTTGGATCTTGCTTTGCAGCGCTAAGTTTGGTGGGCTGCAACTCTAAGAGGGATTATTCAAATGCCAAATGTTGTATAACACTGAACTGGCAATGAAACAGAGATTAATATGTATTTTTGAAATTTCGAAAAATACGCTATTTTGGATATATGACATATCGAGTTTTCTTTCATTTGCATTTCTTGAACTTTGGGACCAATTTTTTTTGAATTTTTATTTCTTTAAAAAAAATATTTGGCTCATTGTTAAGAAGTATGCAAAAAATTAGGAAGGTGTTCTTTCTATAAATGTATTTATTTTACGTCACGATAACGGTTTCGAATAGTGATTTCGGGAGGGGAGCTTACAAATGGCGTGGTAAAGCTGCCTTGTGACATCACGGGTTACTAAAATTTCAATTGAAGTCTAAGTCATCTGAAAAAAGTGAAAAGAGGGTTCATCCAACCCTCTTTCTTATAAACGCGAGGGTGAAAAAGGCTGTTTGGTTCTGACATTGTTTTGGACGCCAATGATCATAGCTGTCCGAGCTGAAAGTTACAGGACGCATACATGGTGTCCTCCAGAGGTCTCACAACTTGTATATCTGGGAATTTTTTAAGGTTACATGAGGTCAGGTCGGTCACGTGACATCACTGTTATAAGTCAATGGGAAAATATAAAAACTGTTATTTTGGCGCCGAGAATGATCTAAAACTATCTCACGTACATGGTATCGTGATTTCATGCACTCCTTGCAAAGTCCAATGCTTCACTTTTGCATTGTTAACCTTGCGTGACGTCATTTATGACGTCACTAGGGTCGTACGAGTTTTTCGTCGATAACTCCCGATCAAATGAAGCTAGAGAGTCGGGAAAGCCACCAATGGACTCGGGAAGACCTTCCGAATCGAATGATATGCCATATGATACCCTTTGCCCAGCTTCATGACTTGAGGGGCTCTGACCTGACCTTGACCCGAGGTCAACTACTTAAGTTGACTTCACCCTAGCAAAAAGTATACCATTCGATGCACCTGAGCTAGGCGAACACAATGATACCAAAATCGCGGCTCTGCGGCCATTTTTTGCGAAGTTATTTACTAAAAACCGAACCCGTAACTTCAGTCACTTGACCTGACCTCAGACGCTACCGGTTAATCTGAGACCTTAAAATCGGGTACCAATCGCTGCGACTTGTAACGGCACACACGCTCGTTTTTTCCGCGAGGCTCTAGCTCTATTAGAAGCGAAACGGCGTGCTGGGGTCGTATCAACCCCTCCGAAACCCATTTTGTTTGCGGGAAAATGAGGAATTTATAGAAAAAAACACCTTTCTAATTTTTTGCATGTCGATTTGCAATGACGAAGTTTATTTTGAAAAAAATAAAAATGTGAAAAATTCTGGTCCCAAAAGTCATTAGAGGCAAATGAAAAAAGATTAAGGTTTTTGCTCAACAATGAAAATTTTTCTTTGAAATTTTTAAATTGTAATATTAATTTTTGATTCATCGCAAGCTTAGTGTTGTTTACTGTTTGTTAATTGCTTAACCCGTTCTTGAGTTATAGGCCATCAAACTCACCGTTACAAACCGAAGTTTAAAAAAAATGTAATGCAATATAACTCAAAAAGTTTTGATCTGCGAAGTCTGATATTTTGCCAGGCGTCTTTGGGGCCTATGATTACCCCTAGGACCGATTTTCATTAAAATCTGAGAGATGAGGGTGACGGGCCTGGTACGATCTATCGTGGAATGCCCCAGGTGTGACCTAAAGTGGCCGAAGTTTGGTGATGATCTGAATAAAACTTCCGAAGTTATTCGAATTTTGGTGATGACCGCTTTTTTTGTGTCACCCTGTAACTACATGGCGTTTTCAGTCAAAAAGTGGTAAATGTTTAAAAAATCGCCAAAAATCAGGGTTTAAAGCAAATTGCAAATTAAGGCCATGAATAGACGCAGCTGAGCGAGTTTTTTAAAATGGCTATCTGGGATTTTCCATAAAATGCGTTTTTACCCCTAAAAAGTCAAACTATATTTTATGGAAAACACCTAATAAAATCCAAAATTTTGAGAATTTCCAAAAAAAAACGGAATTTTTGTTATAGAGCTCTATTAGAACATTAGATGTCCCAAATTTCAACTTTCTATCTTGATTTTTGACCCCCAAATTGTAAAAAATAGCTCCAACATGCATAGGGCATGGTGACGTCATAAGCATTTTCGTGAATTAGCGGCACTTCTGAACATCGCATGTGAAAACAAATGGCACCACTAGATTTCTGGGACAAAGCTCGTCTAGAAAAGCGCATTTTTATGTCAAAAATAAAAAGTTAAAAATAGACCTTTTTTCTTAGCCCTCGTTTAGTAATGTATGGTATAAACAATTTGTGTGCTTTCAATGCACACTTATCACCAGCACAGTGACTTGCTGTCACATAACCATTACCATCGGATTCGGCGTGAAAAATAAGCCATAAAACATGTGTCGCACGCCCATGTAGCAGAAAGTGAAAACCGTGACCTTTCGTGACCTGACCTGACCATGACCCGTACTTAGTATGACTCCAATACGCACATGGTACCTTCACTAGGTCTTTGAGGTCATTTTTGGTGAGTTTCGAGCAGCAGCTATCGATTCCGCTGTCCGTAAGCCTAATCATGCAAAACCCCAGAATTTGACCTTTGACCTGACCTTGACCCGAAAGTTGACCTCAATCTTAAAATCTTTGCTTGGGATCTTTGCTTGGGAGTGCCTTGGGAAGGTCTCGTAAAGTCCTTTCGAACGCCGCCTCGCGGGGCTCGATGCGACCATTGGTTCTCGAGATAACAGGGGGGGGGGTCGGATCCGACCCCCCCCAGGCTGTCGTGGGTACGGAAATAGCCCAGGCGGTGCCGGGTTAACCCGCGCCCCGTTGAGGTCTGGCAGGTTCCAGATCCTGTGGGGGGAGGGCCCCCCGTCGTATCTCTGGAACAAATACCCGGATCGGAAATTTCAAACAGCATTCGAATAAGCTCATCAAGATGCACCAAATACGATATCGATGATCTCGATATTTGACCTGTGACGTCAGAGGGAAGTCAAACAAGGTCAAATCTGTGCAATTTATAATGACGAGAAGTCGGTCGTAAAAAGAAATCTAGGCTTCTAAAATGTGTCTGAATACCTATGACATATATATCATAGATCGCAGACCTGTTTCAGCGCGAAATATGTTTCTTTTTTTTGCTCCGCCAGCCTAAAGCCAATCTGGAGCCGGGCGTCATTACAATGTTTATTATTATGAATATTATTCCATAACGCATGCGCAGTAGGCATCAGTGGGCGGAGCAAGAGGCGGAGCTTCCAACGTATGACGTCACGGAAGAATATTCTGCCGCAGAATGGCATGACGGATTTTAGTGATGCCGATAGTTTTTTACGGAGCGAGCGAAGCGAGCGTACACACACAGAAATATTGAGCGATGTCAAGTTCAATATACTCGTAAATAGTTCAAGTAGCTTCAAAGTTCTGCTTCACTTAGTAAAATATCTTTAGTTTAAGTATTGTCGTGATAAATAAGCAAGGTATCCGTCGCACAACGCCATAATAAGTAAAGGAATCAAGAATAAGTTTGTTTTTATACGACGTTTATTGGTTATCTAACAAACATCGGCAGTTTTATTACACCACACAAGCATCTTTACGCAAAACAGGATAATGTAACAGCATAACAGATGTTCAAATACCTAACTGATATGTTTCCAGGCAAAGCAAGTGTATCCATACGCGAATGAGTGTTGTGTCGCACTGGTAATTGCGGTACACATCCAGAGCACCGTTCGTTGACGTCAACCAGTGTAAATTTAGCGAAATTTCTAGCTATATGCTGACGGCGGCGGCGCCATTTTCGCAATCGGTCAGTTGTGCGCCGGGGACCGCGGGGGCCGGCGGGGGAGTGTTGTGGCTGCAGTGCGCAGAGTGGGTTTGCCCATTCTTGTGCGATCAGTGAGATAAAACAGTGCTGTGGTGTTTATCTAGTTCGATAATAAGCTGAGTAATGAGTGACTAAGTGAATAATAAGTGAAATACTGCATTGTGGTCATCGTCCGATAACTGCAATCAAGACCGAGTCTGAAATCTGAAGCGGAGCGACATTGGAGGAGCTGCTGGAAATTATCCAGCTTTGTAGGAGTGCTAAGGTGGGCTTGTAATTTTTCAACTGAGCTGCTGTCGTGTTATGAAAATAATGGATGCACTTTCATGCCTTTCTAGGGTTAATTAGGTATAGGTATGCTAATATTTTGCCAGATAGGCAACAGAGAGCCGATGGCTAATTAAATGAACGATAATTTTGGCACAGTGAAGTAGTGCGTACAGATGATATATTTTTTATTTATTAATTAATTACGGGCAGTTGACGGGAGACGGGCGGTGGCTGCGACCTGTAGCGGCGCCCATGCGTTGTGAAATATCAGCTTATATACATGATAAGGTATATACGCTAATCTAACTTTTATTTCCGTCAGATGTGATGTCGATTCTTAACAATAAACGACAAACAAACAAACGTGTTTGCAGCATGGGGTAGGCATTGAGCATCACAATGTTTCGTTGCATTTAGCTATAAGGCTCGCGGCTGGCGACAACGTCCCGCCGCGTGTCGCTTGCGTTACAAATTTTGCGGGCCCAACATTAGCTTTACCAGAAAAAATCGTTATAATAACCGTCATATTTGTGTAAATTTACCGTCATGAATTTGTGTACGATTACCACGCGAGTGTTCCTTTTGGTACTTTTTACCAAAAACACATATTTGTGCGTAAATGTAACGCGAGATCCGCGGTAAAGTTACACTGAAAGCGGTTCTCCTACACAATAGTGAAGCACTCCGAAGCTAGCAAAACACACATATAAGTGTTCTTTTACCCAGAAAACAGAGTAATTTTACACCAAAAAAATGTTCCTTTTGGTACTTTCAATAACACCGTTTTTCCGCTCAATATTTCTGTGTGTGTAGTTAGTCTTTCCTTAGATTAACGGAAATTTCTGAGTATGAGCGGCCGGCCGGCCGTGCGGACGCTTTTGCGAGGCTTATATCTCAGCAACCACTTGACCGATTTACATGCGGTAATTTTTGTAGGGTAGCTTCATTCCTTCTACCAAGTATTGGACTATTCCCGATGCACATGTGGGTGACCCCTTATGCACGTGCCACGTGCAAAACGAAGAGGTGTCAGTTTTGTAATTATTGCAATATCTCGGTAACTACTTGGCCGATTCCGCTGAAAGTTGGCATGTAGGTAGGCACTCACTAGGCACTGCATAATGCATATCCATGTGCCAGAGTTGGGGTGCTGCTGCACATGCGCACGTGCAGGGGTCGTTTTCAGATCTCGAGAACGGCTGGACCGATGGCGCTCAGATTTGGTACACGGTTAGGGACCAGTTAGTAGGGTGCCGTGCACAAGTCAGTTGGGACCCATTTTGCACGTGCGCACGGGCAGGGTGCCGCTCCCAGATCTCGAAAACGGCTGGGCCGATTGTGCTCAAATTTGGCACATCGCTAGAAACCGGTCAGTAGGGTGCCGTGCACAAGTCAGTTGGAGGTACCCCTCGAAATTTCGCACGTGCAAGACTCACCCCCTCGCTCGCTCCGCTAGTCGCCCCAAAAGGCGCTATTACTGGTGCTATACTCAATGTGGCGTACCAAGCAATTGAATTGTGGCGCCTTTCTTTCTTGTGAGGATGCATTGGAAGGTGTAATAGTGTGAATTGGTGAGTTACTACCATGGGCGTCGCCACCACTACGGACACTACGGACAGAATCCGTACAAGTTTTGGAAGGTTCGAAAACCTGTTTGGAATGTCCGTACAAGTTGTGACGACCGAAAATGAGCTTTTCGTATCATATTAAATTAACAAATTCCACAAAAGTATGATCAATATCGCCGTACTTCTTGAAAGGGAGAGCGGGGAGAGTTGTATCATGTCCAAGTTGTATCAGGGCGAATTGTGCCAAACTTATCCAATGGATGGCGCTCGCGACACGACCAGCCGACGAGGTTTTCCGGGCGCCTTCTTTCCCTGTTCTGTCTTGTGGCTGAGTGGACGCGTCTCGAGGTGAGAGCCGATTTTATGTTTTTTTAATGTCATTCTAAAAAAATAAGTTGCAAGAAAATGTGTGTTCTGGGCATTTAGATGTGCACGAATTTGAAAGATCTCCGTAGCGGTGGTGAGGGTAGGTTCTAAGGCTGCGTGAGTGAAAACGGATTTCTCCAGCTGTCCGCTGTTTTTTTTAGCACGAGGATGTTTTTCCAAGATGGCGGCTAGGTACATGTTGTATCAGAGCCGGGTGGGGTATGTTGTAACATGTATGTATGTATGTATGTATGTATGGGTATGTTGCTTTTGATCGCGAAAGCTAAGCCCTGGCTCGCGTTTGTAGGTAGCTAGTCAATGCTCGTTCCATTTCGGCACAATGTGTTGGCTTCTTTGCTCTTAACGGGTCACTTTTGCGTCTTAGTCTGTTGATGTTTCGTTAGGATTGCATTGACCTAAGTTTGGTCTAATAAAGTGAAGCCTTTGAGTATACCTATACATTGTATTAACCCCATTTAATGTTGCTGTTATGTTCAAAACCAGTAGCAAGCACACTCCCTGAAACGTGAAATAGTGATACAAATTACCCCACCATGTGATACAACTCACCCAAGCCATGGGGCAAGTTGTATCAAAAACATTGCTCTATTCGGCAGACCGTAGAAGAAAAACTGGTAGAGGTAGCGGAAAAGTTACTTTTCACAAAAAAGCAGAAGAATCAAGGAAGGGGATAGTATGAAAATAATGAGTTTATCACGGATAGTTACGAGTTTATGGGTCTCGGAGTAAAAACTGATACAACCCACCCCACTCTCCCCTATTCCGGAGGTTTTACGTCTAGTTTGGATAAGGAAGGAAGCGGTTTCTGCCACATTTTCTTTTTGGATGCTTATCTACCAGCTCAATGACTTGTTCTCTTTCAATTAATGTTGGTAGATTGGGTAGGTAGTGGTACCGATCGGTTCCAGATGTACAAACTTTAAGAATTCGCCCTCGCACTGCAGAGTGCAAAGTAGTTGGCAGGGAACCTCCTTCCTCCCAGCCCTGCTAAGCAGTCAAGGATGCGGATGGCCAAAGTCAGCGGGCTGAAACTGATTAGACCGGGTCGAACCGAACTGAACAGAGTGGGCGGGTAAGGTTAACCCTCGCCGGACCTATTGGTTTTCTACATACGAGGGGGGCGGGTACGACCCCCTTTCGCCATTTCGCCCCTGGTCGAGCTAGCGCGTCGCGGAAAAAAGCGAGCGTATGCGCCGTTACGAGACGCAGAGATTGATACCCGACTTAACCCGGCAGTTGCTGGGGTATTTCGCCACCCACCGTTGGCGGGGGGGGGGGGGGGGCGTTAAATGCCCCCAGCCGATAACTCGAGAACCAATAGGCGCAGCGAAACGCACGTGGCGGCAAACGAAAGAGCGCGACGAGACGCTTCAGATGAGTACTTTAAAGTTGAATTTTGAGGTCACAGGTCGGGTCAAAGTCAGGTCAAACACCTGAAATCGGGCTTTCAGTAGCATGGACTTTAGGACTTCGCAATGGGCGCCTCTCGTCGTAAACTCTGTCAAAACGGTGCACAATCCTTCATATAAGGCATACAAGAGTGTCAGTTCCATGTAGGGGTCAGTCAAGTCAACCGGGTGGGCACATATCCCCGAAAATCAAAACTGCCATATTCGTAGCCTGTGACACATGTTTTAGTGGTAATTTTGGGCGTAGAACACGATGGTGACATTCATTTTATCATATGTGTAGGTACGTGTTTGGTTCAAAAAGTTCAATTTAAGAAATGCATGTATCATGGTCGTGAAGTAGTCATGAGAAATTGCCAAGATTCAGTTAAAGATTTTGGAAAATGCAGAACGATTATCAATAATCGAAGATAACCATTTGATTGTTCATGGTATTGGCAGTCTAATGGCGTTTACGCCATGTCTGTATGTCTCTTCTGTGATTTTATATGATTTTTTGAACATACGCCATTTTTGGTCAAAAACTCATAAATCATAACGTCACTAAAACCTCGATATCTCAAAAATATTCCGACCGATTTTTTTGAAACTTTGTCACAATAAATTTCAAATAATTTCCTACAAGTACCCAAATTTTGGCGCGCCTGCGGCGCGCCGTTTTTGCTATGGCCGGTGAAAAAAGTGGAAGCGTTTAACGCCCCCCCCCCAGCAACTCGCGGGTTAACCCGCGCCCTGCTGGGGGTCCTGGATTTCCACGCCCTGCTGGGGGGGGGGGGGTGTTTGAACACCCCCCCCTTGTAACTCGGCTCCTGGGCCACGTAGCGATACGCGGAAGGCGGCGTTCGAAAGAGCGTAAAAAATAATGACGAAATCACTTCGGTCAATTTTTTGGTCAGGTCAAAGGTCAGGTCACCAGAGGTCATTGAAGGCAAAATTTCGCCGATTTCCAGGTCGAATGTCGAAAATTTCCAAGAAGCCAACGCATAACTCGGGAACCAATAGAGCTACAGCGCCGCGGAAAAGCGCATTCGATAGCCCTATTAACGCCCTTTCTGAGTAATTCACTCAGATTTGACCTAACGTCAACGGTTTTGCCTGCAGGGGGCAAAAACTGCAAAAATAGCCGATTTTTTCGAAAACAGTTTTTCTGCAATAACTTTTGACCCAAGCCTTGTACGAGCTTACTTTTACCGGCATCGTGTTCCTCTCGTCAAGACGCATCGAATGAACTATGTCTTGACCTTGAAAGGTCAACTTGAAAATTTGACCTCAGGTCAAGGTCATGACCTGACCGGAAAGGGTCATGTTGCATGTCAGTCGATCCGTATCGTCGAGCTGAACACATCTAAGACGTTTTCATCGCTCTAGCATGCCTCTATCAAAAGTTATTTGCGAAAAACTGTTAGATACCATTCGTGACCTAAGATGACCTCAGGGCATAAACAAGGGTCACGGACACCATTTTCAAGTTCAGTGTGTCTAAACCACTTGTAATTCGGTGTTTGGGAGTGTTTATAATGTCTTTCATCCAAAAGAGGCGCATTTCAATTTTCTCCCATTGACTTATAATGGGGAGGTCGCAAAATTGACCTGACCTTAGGTCATCGATATCAAAATTCTGAGATATACATTTTGTACATGCTATTGCTCTTAGCAATCGCTGAAAGTTTCAAAGCGATCGGTCACTCGGTGTAGCTATGACAGACATTGAAAGTTTTTATGAGGTGAGGTCACTTCAAGTGACCTGGTGACCTGACCTTGAATGACCTTGGTCTGAAATTTTCACAACATGTGTAGAATTGATGTATGGTAAGGTGTACCAAAAACGGCGGCGCTCCGCGCCGCCGTTTTTGAGATATTCGCGAAAAACCACAGGAGGGGGGGGGGGGGTGTTCAAACACCCCCCCAGCAGGGCGCGGGTTAATGGTCCTAGGTCAACCGGTGACCTCTGAGGTCAGGTCAAGTACCCCAAGGTACGGCTCCGTTTTTGGTGAATAGCCTCGCATAAAACGGCCGCAGAGCCGCGATTTTGCCAGCATCGTGTTCGTCTCGCTCAGGCGGGTCGAATGCGGTCGTTGGTCAGCATGCCTCTATCAAAAGTTATTTGCGAAAAACTATTAGATACCATTCGTGAACTGAGATGACCTCAGGGGCATAAACAGGGGGTCACGGACACCATTTTCATGTTCAGTGTATATAAACCACTTGTAATTCAGTGTTTGGGAGTGTTTATTATGTCTTTCGTCCAAAAGAGGCGCATTTCAATTTTCTCCCATTGATTTATAATGGAGAGGTCGCAAAATTGACCTGACCTCAAGTCATCGATATCAAAATTCTGAGATATAAATTGTGTACATGTTATTACTCTTAGCAATCGCTGAAAGTTTCAAAGCGATCGGTCACTCGGTGTAGCTATGGCAGACATTGAAACTTTTTATGAGGTGAGGTCAAGTGACCTGGTGACCTGACCTTGAATGACCTTGGTCTGAAAATTTCACAACATATGTAGAATTGATGTGTGATAAGGTGTACCAAAGGAGCGCCGCCGTTTTTAGATATTCGCGAAAAACCACAAGGGGGGCTTAAACACCCCCCCCCCCCAGCAGGGCGCGGGTTAAAATGCAAGCTATGACTTCAGAACGTGACGTTATGACTTCAGGGAGCTTCAAGAAGACTGCGGAGGGCGGCACTATGACCTCAGAGGGCGGCACTATGACTTCAGCGGGCGGCACTACGAGAACAGAGGGCGGCATAAAATGTTATTTAATGTGGTTCTATGAAATAGCAATGCAAAGTCCGATTATAGTCACAGTGTTGAGCTTTCCAATGAAGCATTGCAATTAATCATATGGTAACTAAGTACCGAAGAAATATTTCATAAAACATTAGAATCATGCATTTGTCTCGCTGTAGAACAGGGTTACTTTCAGTCTCTTGGGAACACGATTTGCCGGTCTCAGATAAAAAAACACTTGAAAAAGCGGTAATAGACAATACAATTTTCAACCAGATAGCATCTAGTTTTTTATGTTTCTTGTCTAGAATTTTCATAAATCAGCCGTGAAAATGATCAATTTCGTTAGATTCCGAATTTTCGCCAATGGGTCTTAAGTAAAACATGGTAACTTTCAGCCTTTTGGGAACACGATTTGCGTACCTCAGATTGAAAAAAAAAACGTTTCAAAAGGCGCAGATAGTAGATGATTTAACCTACAAGACAGCATCTCGCTTTTTCCGTATCTGGTCATGCATCTTCAACAAAACTCTCAATTATAGTCAATTTAGCATTAAAGTTTATGAATTTAGAATAACTTGAATCTTCCATAGCAGACTAGGTTTGGGCTACCATCTCTTTTGATCGGGGGCCGGATTAAAATAGCTTTTGATCTGTGCGGTCCACAAGGAAAAACAGAATGAAAGTGATTGAATTGGTGTCTTGTTTTTGTTTTTTGTTTTGTTTATGTTTCTTTCTTTTTTGCCTGCATTGTGATCAAACACACAACTGAATTCGCATTTTCAATGCTCAAGAATTTAAGTCATTTCAGTCAATGCGTCATTCCAGGCTAGCTCGTCTACGTTGGTCGTTGCACACTTAAAGAAAAATTCAATTAAATCTCTAATTCAAAGATGGGATCTCCCCCTGGAGCATTAAATCGAAAAACTCCTAATGTCTTATGTGGTAAGGTGGCGGACACGGCGTCCATATAGCTCAACACAACACTCAGCAGTCAGCAGTCCATGAAAACGTCTACCTAGTTGCCATCGCGCACCGCCAGGACTCGATCGGCCACCTGCAGCTCAGAAAGGGCGCAAGCTGCTGAGCAGCAGCACTACGAACCCAGCACTGGGTTCGTAACTTACGAACAGAGCAACATACTAAGTAGGGTGTGAGTCTCCCTTAAAAGTATCACTTCATGGGTTGCGACGGCTGGGCGAACTATTCCATTCAGTTTGAAGACCCTAGCAGTGCGGTCATGGCCTGTAGGGTGTATCATACAAATTGCGCTGTGACACGATCTTACTTCACACCGTTCAGTGCTTTTATCCTCAGGATACTGAAATCGTTCTCCTCCACGCCGCAACCCCTTCCGGGCTGGAAAGGCAACTTTATCTCATGCGGGCTGCTCCCTTGGAGCGGCACCGCTGCTCCCGAGGGAGCGCACCCCGTAGCCGGGTGCAGTGAGTAGTAAGTACCTTGGGGCTCGTCGGCCTGTCCTTGGGGATGGGCTCAGCCCCGGTGACTCACTAGGGTGCCTGCCCAGACCAATATCCCCCTAATTCCTATCATCCTTCTGGCTCTGAAATGGTCTAAATGGACCGAAAAGGCCTAACCCCAAAAAAAGATCCTACGCCAGCAGTAGAAGAACTGCTAAATGACGCAGGCACCAGCTGCTGACAGCTGGGTCGAAACAAGTGGAGGCCGGCCAGAGGTCGTGCTCGTATCGCTCTCTCTTGACCCCGTCCACCGCCCCAGGCGGATACGTGCGCCGCTAAGGTTCACCAGCTGGGCGCTCACTGGTCTGCCTCAGTGGGCGCCAATCACTGTTAACGCAGTGTGCGGGACGCGTAAAATCACAAAGAAGCAAAGTTCCGCCATAACTCTAGTTACTCTGAAGAAGCCTTCTGAACGACGTAAACAGGTCATGGGAGGGGGGGGGGCAGCCTGGCATCAAATAAGGACTTAAAAAAGAAGACGGCTGAAAGGTAAACATTATTCTACATCGCCGTTCACTAAGCGGCTCATTAAAAGAGAACATAAAGGACTAAGTGACTAGAGAAAAGTTTTTTTGTGATTGGAATTCGCTCGCGGGTGCACCTGCAACCACGATGCATTCCGTTAGCGGGTGCAACTGATGTCTTTCATATTCGCGCACGGGTTTCTGGGCTATACCAAAAACCTATTATAGTCGTGCCGATGACGGGTCAAAATTTCAGCTTTGTAGTGAAACAAATCTCAAATCTTCTGCGAGTAGGGTGGCTTTCGTTGAGTAAATGCTTACTTCCACAAGTGACCGTACGCCCCCCCCCCCCCCATCCATCCGCAACCTCTCCCCACGCCCCGCCGCGTTGGCTGCGGCCGCGCGTCTGGCTTCGGTCAGTGCCTTCAGTGGCTCTCAAACATTTCCGCTCAACAGCGAGTGGGTCAGGTGGCGCCCTCCCCTCAGAGTCGCGACACCTTCAAGAAAGACTATACAGACTTTTAAAGATATTTAGGAGATATCAGATACCGTCTGCAAATCACGATGGTGGGGAGCACTGCCCCCGATTATGGTGGCTCGCTCATGCTGGAGGATCTTTGGCGGCGTTGTAAGGCACACGCGACTTCTATAGGTCAATGGGCACACGTCTATCCTTTGCCCCGCCGCGCTCGCTAGCGCAAAAAGGTGTAATAGCCGGAGACATGTGCTTTGTAAGTACTTGCTAACATACTGCAATGACCCCGGCCGAATATATTGCAGCAATTTGTACTCGGCTAACGGCCTGCGGCAGTTAACGGCAGTTATACGGCCTCGTTCAAAAATCGGATAAGAGCCTCGGACTCGGGTTTGGATGAATAACTTACCCTCTTGTCCGTCATATCACGTCGACTGGTGATACATTTTCAAAACGCCTATCCTTATTCATTTTTTTATCTCGCATTCGGCGTCGCTTAAAAATCGAAAAAGGACCACGGTGTGGAGCATCAATTGACCCCAGCCTGGCGGCCTAGGCGCCCTGTTTTTACCCTCCACCATGGTGTGGGCTGGCTACCCCTGGTTACCACTGGTTACTGGTTACCACTGCTCACTGAGCCGGCACTCACCTTTTTACCCATGGCGGCCCGCGTGCCCGCTCACCCCTGCCGGACCTGGATCGGAACTGGCTGGCCGCCGCCCTCGGCTGGATTATATAGGCACAGCAGAGCGGCCACTTATCCCACCATGTGTGGAACCCAAAAATACCCGGCCAACGCGCCACGGCACGCTGACGGCGTCCCAGCGTAAAACCAGCTGCTCCTCGGAGCTCAACACGCGCTGTAAAACCAGGTGCTTCCCTAGTTCAGGGGTAGGCGGTGCGGCCCAGATATGAGATTTGGAGGCAGCTGGCATAGTAAGGTTACAACTGGCTACAAGCCATGCGTTATTTGAGAAACCTGACAGCGTTATTAAAGTGACCATCCAACCTTACAGGAAATAGTTCACTTTCCCGCTATCAGTTTTTTTTTGCAATGGATTTCTGATTTTTTATGCTCAAAACTCAAAATGATCAGACAATAATATAGAACCTTTTATGAAAACGGTTACTTTTTATTATCAGTATAGGGAGAACTATATTTTATATTACACAATGTTTGACGTGGAAGCTTATGACGCGTCGACCAATCATATTGCGTAGTTCAAACCTACGCAATATGCATGCTGCATTGGCTGTAAGCAGCATGCTGATTGGCTGACAATGACGTGGCTGCACTTCTCTATACAAGGACCGCATTCCTCTACAAGGACCCCTATCGGGACGAGAAATGGAATATCTTTGCCTAGGGTGATCGCCAGGGCCGTAAAAGCTCCTGATTTGTGCTATTCTCGGTTCAAGCTACAAAACTGCTATTCCATTTCAAAACCCCATGTTAAAAGTGATATATTTCCTTTAACATTTGTGTTGAGTTGAGATAGTCTAATGATTCTATGCAGCTTGTCACGAGGAGTCTAATGATGGTCTTTTTTTGCGCTACGTGGTGTAGAATTGCTCAAATTGAGTTCGAAAATTTTACGTCATCAATTTTGAACAGTTTGTTTTCCGCTATAACCCTCGCCCGCACATGCCATTTTCCCATCCTAGAACGCACATGGGGGGGGGGGGGGGTTGCCACCCCGCGCCATTTCGTTCCTGTTGGAGATAGAGCTTCGCAGTAAAGACCATTTTTTTGGGAAGAGACGAATCCAATGATACCCAGCTTTACCTTCTCAAGTCAGTCATTGACCTTCCAGGTCAGGTCAAACTAAAATATGTTGCTGTTTTGGGTCACCGTTGGATATCAAGTGCGCAGTGCGCTGCTTATCATATACCGATGACGATGCCGTTTTCTGGTGCCAAGCCAGCTAGAACCTCTTTGTCACACTACCCGACCAGGTTTTTGCTGCTGAGGTCATTTCAGGTCAAGTTAGGTCAAGGTCAATGATATGTGCTTGTATGTCTGTGTGTGTCTGTGTGTATACTGATGTGTGCACCGATTGTTTATGTGTCCATATTACATGAAATCATGATTTGAGAAGCAAAAATGCAGTCAAAAAACTTCGCGAAAAGTAAATTTAGCTTGCCAAAAACGCAATTATTATAGATGACCTAGGTTGACCTTGACCTTGACCTTGACATCTGTACATCGTCGAACAACATGTTCCATGATAGGTGGGAGGTGAGACTGGCAAAAAAGGCCGAAATCAAGGCGTCAAAAGCTCACAAGGCCCATAGCCAACGCAAGATGTTGAGAATTGGTCATTTGGGTCATGACATGACCTGAAAAACAAGGTCATATCTCCGAAACCAAAAACCACGGAAACTTGAAATTTTCAGTGGACATCAAGAAAGGACAGAGGAGCAGCTATACGAAAAATCAGGCTTCTACCTTTAAAAATGTTGAGTGCAGAGCAGAAAGACTATCTGGGGGGTGGCAACCCTCCCCCATGTCCGGGCGAGGGTTAACTTGGCCAAAAAGGAGGTGTCGATCTAAAATTTTGTATGTAGATAGAAGAGGGTAGGGACTTTTATATATATTCCGTTTTTCGAAATACGAAAAACTTACAGGATTTTTTTGCTATTTTATAAAAAATAGTTTTTGATTTTGGGGTCAAACTCACAAAAATTTGAAAATCCGAGATAGCATATTTGTAGTGCCGTCTTTTTTTCTACACGACCATATAACGAACTTTGAAATTGCTTGTTAACTGTAGCTTTTGTGAGCGTTTCAATATTTCATGTTTTTTGCTCATTTTTGCTCGAAGATCACCTCTGTTTGACCTCAATAACTCCTGACCTAATGTGACATATGACTTGAAATTTTGTACGAAGGTTAAGTTGATGTCTCAAAAGGTACAAAAAATTGGCGGCGCTGCACGTCGCCGTTTTTTCGCTATTCAAGAAAAACCACAGGGGGAGGGGTACCAAAATGGCTCTACCATCAGGGCGCAGGTTAACCCTCGCCCGCACATTGGGGGGGGGGGGTGTCGGTTACCACCCCCAGGTAGTTTTTCTGCTCTGCACTCATTATTTTTAAAGCTAGAAGCCTGATTTTTCGTATAGCTGCTTCTCTATCCTTTCTTAGCGTCCACTGAAAATTTCAAGTTTCTGTGGTTTTTGGTTTTGGAGATATGACCTTGTTCTTCAGGTCATGTCATGACCCAAATAACAAATACCTAATATCTTACGTTGGCTATGGGTCTTGTGAGCTTTTGACGACTTGATTTCGGCCTTTTTTGCCAGGTTTACCTTCCACCTATCATAGAACATGTTGTTCAACGATGTACAGATGTCAGGGTCAGGGTCAAGTCATGGTCAACCTAGGTCGTCTAAAAGCATTGCGTTTTAGGAAGCTGAATTTACTTTTCGAAGTTTCTTTGATTGTATTATTGGTAAAAGCTTCTCAGTTCATGATCTCATGTAATAGGGACACATAAACAGTCGGTGTACCTACACATCAGTATACACACAGACACACATTTCCGTGGCGCTCTAGCTCTATTGGTTTCCGAGTTAGTCCTCAGGTGTTTCAAAAATTGTTGAAATAGACAAAATTTGACATTTGACTCTGGTGACGTGACTTTTGACCTGACCTTAAAAATTATCAAAGCATTTCCGCCATCATTTTTGACGCTCTTTCGATTGCCGCATTACCGCGTGTCACTACGTGGCCCAGGAGCCGAGTCAGACGGGAGGCGTGAAAACGCCCCCCCCCCCCCCCAGCACGACACGGAAAATTCAGGCCACCAGCACGGCGCTGGCTAACATTATGAATATGATTTATTTGCCGTGTATTACCTCTTTGCACCCCACTAATATTGGTACACGATACTTTTTCAGACACATTTGACATTTCCATATGTTTATAACATTGTATGTTCCTCTGTCTCATTACACTAGGTATGGGGCATAACACCATTAAAACATCTTTCGTCCTATGCACAAACATTAACCTGCGAGTTGCTGGAGGGGCTTAAACGCCCCCACTTTTTTCGCCGGGCCATAGCATAAAAACGGCGCGCCGCAGGCGTGCCAAATTTTGGGTACCTGTAGGGAATTGATTGAAGTGTATTGTGACAAAGTTAAAAAAAATCGGTCCCAAAGTTTTGAGATATCGAAGTTTTAGTGACGTCATGATTTCTGAGTTTTCGACCAAAAACGGCATATGTTCAAAAAATCATATAAAATCTTAGAATAGACATACAGACATGCCGTAAACGCCATTAGACTGCCAATAACATGAACAATCAAATGGCTATCTTCGATTATTTATTATCGTTCCGCATTTTCCAAAATCGTGAACTGAATCTTGGCAATTTCTCGTGACTACTTCACGACCATGATACATGCATTTCTTAACCCTCGCCGGCACAGGGGGGGGGATGCAACCCCCCCATAAGGTTTTTCGCGAATAACTCGCGTAAAAAGCGGCCGATCGCGACGAAACTTTCAGTACCCTCGCATTGATCAATTTTACACCTACCCTGAAAATTTAATGTCCCTGACCCAAATGACCTTTGACCTGTGACCTCTTTTCCGAGACCATGTTTGGACGGAATCGCGATTCGTCGTATGTCGGCTCGCATTAGCCGTGCGTTTGCAAGCTTTTCGTGGTTTCATACGTTCAAACATGTGATTTGATGTTGCTCCCATACATTAGGGTGGGTGTCAAGGTCACCTGAAGGTCAGGTCAGGTCATTGACCTTTGGTGACCTCGGGTGACCTCGGTTCACTTTTTCGAGTTTTACATGTTTCTAGGCTAGTTTTTGTAGCTGAATTCGAATTTAGCAACCATTTGAACATTTACGAAGTAGTTTTGGTGCCTTCGTTACATGTTACGAAGCTGTCAGAGGCGGTTGACACGTATTACGAATACCCGTCACAACCCCTACCGGTTGACCTGACCTGACCTGACCCGACCTGGTCTAAATGCTTAAAGACATCATCTCTGATCAAAACTAACACGATATTTGTGATCAGCACCCCGGAAAACCACGTAGCAGCCACACTTTACGACTTTCTGACATGTCCCGATTTTCCCGGTTTTCGGGTCATTGACCCGACCTGGAAGGTCACCCGATGACCTAGGACCTTAAAATTGGGTATCATCGGCTTCCTCTAGTGACGGGCAGCACGCTCGTTTTTTCTGCGAAGCTCTAGCTCGATCAGGGGCCAAACGCGAGGGGGGTCGTACCAACCCCCCCTTGTGCCGTCGAAGGACGCAAAATGGCCTGTGCCGGCGAGGGTTAAATTGAACTTTTTGAGCCAAACACATACACATAATCAATTTGCTGATGTTTATTATTGCCTCGTGCTTCATTTGCACTTATATTTGCATCTTTTCATGATTCATTTTATGCATCAGGTATTTTAGCTCACCTTTATCTTTCTCCATTTTATAGAATAGTTGGGAACTGCGTGAGCTGTGACGCGACAGGTACGATGTTTACAATGTTTCTTATACTGTTTAATTGTTTTCATCTTAACTTCGCCTGTCAGTGGGGCTTGTCCCTGTTGGTGATTTTGGTAAATAAACAAAACAAACAAATAAACAAGATCTTCAGATGACCTAGACACCTACCCTAGTGCATGGGGTCAACATCATATCGCATGTTTGAACGTTTGAAACCAGCAAGAGACTGCAACCGGGCGGCTTAAAGGTAGTGTGCCAGCTTTCCTGGACCGTATGGAGTTAATGGCCCAGATAAGGAGAACCGGATTTTTAGAACTTATCCATACCTTCAAAACTCATGGAAACGTCTTAAATTCTTCAAATTTTGAGTACCCCAGTGCGAAATTCGCCCCGACGGGTTGTCGGTCGTACCCCAACCACATTTCACATCACTATGAACAATAAATGCACACACTGAAATCGCTATTACCGATATGCTCATCCAATCAAGTTTCGATAAACCCGTTCATCATCATCTCCTGCGGTTTCGAACACGCCTGTTAGGTGGTGCGGTAGACCGCGCCCAAAGCCAGGGCCCCGCGCCGGTAACGTGAGGTAGCCGAGTCGGGGCAGCGTGCGCTGACCCAAGCCGGGGCCGCGCGTCCTCCCGGTGTCATGTGATAGCCCGGGGCTGCCCGCAGGGATGCGGTAGACCGCGCCCAAAGCTGCGGCCCCGGCTTGGGTCAGCGCACGCTGCCCCGACTCGGCTACCTCACGTTACCGGGGCCCTGGCTTTGGGCGCGGCTTCTGCTCATACTTTTTGGTGCGGTGGTGGTGCGTCGGGCCGCGCGCTCTGACTTCGGCCAAGAAAAATGCGTCAGCTGATCATTGTCATTTCTGCCACTTGCGTGTGGTGAAATGGGGTCATAACTTAAGAGACGGCTTTTTCATATCAATTATTTTACATAAAATCATATTTCAAACCATAAATAATGTTCGACAGCCAAATAAAAGAAACAATACCAATACAGGCTTACAGTTTAAGGCTCGACATTGTGTTGTCTACGATTAGACAGCTGATAACTCATTCTCGTACGTCGTAACTCTATAATGACCTTTGCTTATTGTCACATGTGCGCCGCATTCGCGATTGTTGCCGACGCCTGTTTGCAGGTGAGCCCACTACAGTTGTTATACATATCGAAAAACCGATAAACTTTTAGGCGAAAAAGGCACTATTCCAGGCCCATTTTTTATTTTTTTGCGATATTAGGTAAAAACAGAAGCTTCTTATCCTAGGAAAAATAAAATGGGAAATCTTTCAAAGGTGGCACACTACCCTTAAGCGAGCCGACCTATGCCGAATCGCGATTCTGGCGCCAAACATGGTCTCGGAAAACATATCACAGGTCAGAGATCATTTGGGAATTTTCAACAGGAAATTTCATGAAATTTTCAGGGTAGGTGTAAAATTGATCAACTTGAGGGTTAAGTCGCGATAAACTGAAAGTTAAGTCGCGATCGGCCGCTTTTTACGCGAGCTATTTGCGAAAAACCTTAGGGGTGACTGCATCAACAAAGTTGCATCCCCCTGTGCTGAGGAGAGTGAAGTCTGTACAAACTCCGGTTCATCCCAGGTAAGTCTCTGACTATCCCACAGTGCCGGGCGAGGTCGATATCACTCCCCCCCCCACACACACACACACGGAGCATGACCGGAATAATAACACAGGACTACTACGCAGAGCCCAGCTGGCAAAAAGGTGTAGCGTGGCCGGGGCCCGGCCGGCGCGAGCGAGCTCAGCCTCATGTTATTCGTGGTCGGCCAGGGAGGCCGGGCGGTACGTTCGCGCTGGTTGTGGTCGGTGCCGTGTGACGCCCAGTGCGGCCGTCCTCTGCCCAGCCTGGCGGTCTGAACTCGGCGCCGCCACCATGCGCCTGCTGCGCTGCTGTCGAGGACCGCTGCGTCAGCTGGCTACCGGCTGCCGGCCGCTGAGTGCTGCTGCTGCGCGCGCCGCCAGCACCGGGTACGTACGTACCGGCCGACCCCGGCCGCGCTCAAAGGTGTAACCCGCCGACCGGCGGGTGTGTGCGTCGCCATTGGCTGAATCGCCGCCACTCCCCCGTCTGAGCTCGTTCTGGTTGACGCTTTGTGGAGGAGGATGGCCTCTGACGGTGCGGGTCTATCCGGATCTATCCGGATCTAGCCGGCTGTGGCCGCCCAGTAGCGGATCTAGCCGGCTGTAACCACCCAGTAGCCGGTTATAACCAGTTTTTAGCCACATGCGACTCGTGTTTTCACTCGGTGACCTGCAGCACGATGCTGGGTACGCAGCAATGTTTGTAGACGCTCGCTATGCCTGGAAAGGACTTCGAAGAGGCGGGTCGGAATGTCTATTTGTTTTACACCATCCAAGCCGGTTGAAACCGGACATGGGCATTGGGCAGTTCGATCTGCGTCTGGAGTTGCAAAGAAATGGACGACTGGCATGGTGCCTGTTCATTGTTCAACCCTCGGGGTCGCCTCTTTTCTTTACACAATACGGCAGGTAATGGAGCCAGGGTGACACGCATTGCGATCGCCCGCGCCCCACTGGGGGAGGGGGGGCTATTCATAGCCCCCTCCCGTTTTCTGCAATAACTTCTAAACCGCTTGACGTATCGCCGCCAAACTTTCAGTACGTTCGGCTCCATCAATTTGACACCTTGTGTCAAAATTTGAACTTCGAATCTATCATGGGTCGGCCGGAAATGACGTCAGAGTGACGTCATGTTCGGCCGATTTCGACGCAGAACATGGAAGCACGGGAATCGCTCCCAAGAGCTCAGTTTTTGAGCTAGATCAAATTTCTTTGCATGAGAGGACTAAAAATGGACTGCGCTATCAAACTGCTATCTCGAATTTTGAAAATTTTGAAAATTTTGAAAATTATTCATAGTAAAATTTAAAATTTGTATTTTTTTTCTCAAAAAACTTTTGACTTTTCGAAAAAAAAACGGAATATTTATGATAGAGCGAATGGTTATGACTTACTCTAGCAAGTTTTAGCCAGATATCTTCAAAAATGGCCAAGTTATACGCATTATAGCAAAATTTCGCAATTTTTTATTTTTCAAATCAATTTTTCTGTACGAATTTGACATCGTACACCAATACAAATAGCACCATCGTATTCCTGAGCTCAAACTGCATCCTTTAGACATGTTTTTGTTGAAAAATTTCAGCGTTGAAATTTGACCTTTTTTACCTGAAAGTGACCTGACCCCAGCTATATTCAGATGAAAATGGTCTCAAATGACACAGGCGACACCGAATTCGAAATCTATGGCCTAAATGGATCATAAAACATGTGTCACGTGACCGACTTATAACATAAGATTTTCGTGACCTATGATGACCTGACCCTGACCTGAAAATCAAAGTACAAGTTTGGTACCCTCAGGGTATCTAAAGCATCTGTTGACGAGTGTGTAAACCAAAAATCAGCCAGATTTGACTTGTAAGACGGCAGCCAGAGCCCAAAATGTGAACAAGACAAATATCGATAATTTTTATTTTGACCTGACCTGTGACGTCATCGGTAATGAAATTAGGTTTCGCCCGACAGTTTTTCCGGGGCTATCAGATGCCGTTTGAATTTTGACGATCGGCCCAGTAGTTTCGGAGTTAGGAGGGGGGCTATGAATAGCCCCCCCCCCCCCAGTGGGGCGTGTTATACACAGACCCCAGTGGGGCGCGGGTTAAACTCGCTGATCAGTGGTTGCTGAAGAATCTCTCAGCGGCGCCCAGGGCTATTGACACATCCTGCCCTCCGTATGCAGGCCCAGGGCTATGAAACCGTAGGGGGGTGTTCAAAGTTCAAACGGCAGCCCCCCCAGCCCCCTCCCCCAGCAGGGCGCGGGTCTCAGAGAGCTCAGGTCGCCCTCCAAGAGCCGATGTTGATCTCTTAGGGCCCTCCGCCGGCTGGTGGCTGATGCCCTGCCCTTAGCTTTAGGAGGTCCCAACTCGGGATATTAGGGCCCTTGCTCAAGCTTCTGATGACTCAATGTCGTCATCAGAACCCAGAGGGCTATCTCCGACCTGTTAGGGCTCAAGCGGACCTCTGGAGGCCCGATACCGGTAACAGAGGGAACCACACTGGCCTCAAGGCCCCACGGCCCAGGACTCGCGAGAGCCCTGGAGTCAGCCTTTGATGGGCCCACGCCGCTCTCATGGAACCCAGGGAACATCTAGAAGCCTATGCCGGCCTTTGATGGCAGCTCGTGCCGGCCTCTAGCGGCCCACTCCACAATTTTTTTTCCAAAAAAAGAACTGACTTTTTTGGGAAAAGTTATAAAATCCAAAATTTTGAGTGTATCGAAAAAACCGGAATATGTGTCAGAGAAGTGGTCTATGTGCACATACATACCAATTTTTAGAAGAATCGGTTCAAAAATGTGGGAGTTATTAAGAATTGTATGACGTCACGACTCACAAAATTTTTGAAAAATGATTTTTTTTAAAAGTTCTGGACCTCGTACGGAAACAAAAATAGCACCATTCGATTCGCCGTGAAAAACTACATCAGATAGACACCTTTTTAGGCCTTAACAAATAACTTCAAAATTTGACCTCACTTGACCTGACCTTGACCTGACCTCGACCTGAAATTCATCCAGAGGTGGTCCATATCACTTATTGAGTGTGCCTATTGAATTCTATGAGTAAAATGACCCATAAAACATGTTTCGCACATGGCCTTTTCTATATTTTGTTTTTGGTGACTTGACCTGACCTGACCTGACCTTGACCTTGACCTCTGAATGATATTGTATGCAACAAATATTGTCTTGGTAGCCTAAGAACACGTTTTGGGCAATCAGTCTCAGTCCATGACTCCATTCTTCGGCAACTACGGTGCAAGGCCGATACTGTAGAAACTTGCAATTTGTACCCTTGACCTGACCTTGACCTTGACCTCAAACTTTAAATTAAGTACATGTTTTTAGTTGTTCGTGATGAGATCTTTCGATTGGCGTTTGAATTTTCCAAATCCGACCATTAGTTCGGGAGATAACAGGGGGGGGGGGGTAAAATTTACCCCCCCCCCCAGCCCCGCGCGCTCGGCTGGAGACCCCAGCCCCGCGCGGGTTAATTTGAACCGTCATTGCTCACGCTCTATGGGTGCCACTGCATTACTGGCTTGATTTTCGGAGCGATTGTTCATTTTTCTATTAAAATATAGTCATTTTCTGCCCCAACCCAGCCAGCAATCCCACTCCGTTCCCGATCGGGATTTTCGGACTCAGCCCGCACCATCCCGATCGGGACCGGAGTGGGACGGGATTGGGAAATGAGACACTTTGTACGGGCTGGAACGGTCCGGATATCCCAACCTACCCCGCACGGCCGATTGGGAGATCCCGCACGTATCCGGACCGCCTTATGGCGTTTTAACAAGCGCTGAACTCCGATCCCGATCGGGATTCCCCAAATCTCCCCGTACAACCGGTTCGGAAATCCCGCACGCATCCGGACCACCTTATGGCATTTTAACAAGCGATGAACTCGATCGGGATGTCCCAACTCGGCCCGCACGGCCGGTTTGGGAATACCGCAGGCATCTGACATATTAACCGCAGTCTTATAACCGCAGATTGCTGTTATGCAGATGCGACCACTTTGCTTGCGCCACCGCAACCCCCTCGCCTCTTCATTATTCTCCAACTCAACCTTTATAATGCCTGCACGACAAAATGAATTACATTGGACACTGAAATATATTCACAAATTTACTGGTTGCACACAGGTCAAATTTTCACAAATTCACAGCCTGGCCAGCACATTCGTGGCGTCGGCCATCATCTTAGCGCCGCTGCAAGGCGCTGGCACAGCGGACTCACTTCCGGTGTTCACGGTCATTATAGCAGGCCTGCGCCTTGTTCGTGTCGGCTCCTCTGCAGACAGTCTGTCCGTCTGCCGTCACGAGCTTCAGAGAGCCACCGCGAAACTAGACGGCTGGCATCTGGTCGGGCGGTTCACCACTGTGCCAAGAGAGCATCTGAAAATGACCAAGAGGTTATTAATCAAAGTCTGGGACACACTAAAAATCACTAAGAAATAACCCACATCTGACATTTCACATGGTATGCCTGGTAATTCAGGTTTCAAACCTACAATGCAACCATTAACGACACTTGACAATGAGACCAAAACATCTTCTGTCCATGATAACTGATCAAACATGCGACAGCACGAGTGTAATTCACATGCCGTACAACCACAACGAACATAACAATTTCTATTACCTATAGCTTTCCCGCTCCCTACATCACGGATGAAGTGTGCACTATACTCACCCTGTTCTCAAAGACGGACTGATTTCCCTGCAACGACAACAGTTGAACCGACCGCTTGCTAGAGCCAGTTCAAAAGCAATATCCTGAGGCAGCAGCTCAAAGGAGGGATCGACACTTGACCAACGCGGCAGCTAGACTGGCCGCTGCGCTCAGAGGACGCGTCTGCCTGCACGCGGCCCATCTGATTGCTTTTCCAGGTTTTCTGGGCCACCGGATATGGTGCCCGAAGCGCCTTCTCAGATCGGTTGGGATAACAACGTAAATCACGAGCCTGTCTAAACATGGGATTCGATTGGGCTATCCGTACCGCGTCCCAACCGATTAAGCATGCGGTCCGGAAATCCTGAGTCACCCCTACCGCCGGCCATCGAGGTCCGGTATCGATTGGGACAACCCAAGCCTACCCAACCCGGTAGGGACAAGTCGGGACATCCGGAGCCTATCCCGACCGTCCCCAACCGCATCCCGGACGAATTGCTGGCTGGGTAATTTATTTGTAGTGAGCATTTTGGCAAACCATTGCAAAAAAACGCTAATAGGGAACTCTTCCCGATTAGCGACCGGGGAGGGTCGCAAATAAGTCTATGAGTTTTTCCATATTAAAAAATGGCAAAAAATGCGACGCCTGAAAAGACGAAATATGATCTCAAAAAGGTAACCTATACTCTAAGCACTAAATCACTCGAACAGGAACGTTTATCCAACACGTTTACGTAAGTAACAACTGATCACGTGATGCACCGAAGGCGTAAAGAAGGCGAAAGCCCCAGTTTTGCGGGCTATCTCGTATGATATTCGAGGTCCGCGCTGTAGGGTAGGGTGGGGTAATTTGAACATATTTTTGCATCTTCTCCGTCGTACCAAATTCCAGCTCAACCCTGGATGAAGAATAACTGTTTCAGTTGCGCAAATGTCACTTCCTTTCACCATGCAAACAGCTCATTTTTGGACGAGCCGAGCGTACCTTGGATAGCGTAGCCTCACTTCTCCACCAAGTCACGGTGTGTTCAAATTGCCCCACCGTGGGGTAATTTGAACATACTGCCTTTACGTGCCATAAAAACGATAATCTCGCCAGCACCGATGTTGTTTGATGCATATGTTGCAGGCACTTTAGAAAATCAGTCATTTTGTAAAATGCCTAGGCATTTTACAAAAAGACGGCTGTTTGAAAAATGACTGAACGCAACCAGGCTTTTTTCAAAATGGCTAGCCATTTTACAAAATGACTAGGCATTTTGCAAAATGCCTGACCAGCATGGAACGTAGATCCCACTACAGATACTATGGCCAACAGTTTTTGGACGTCTTCCTATACCCTATAGGTACGTGTTCAGCCTGTAGCTGATCGATTTGAAGCTCTGTGATGACGACAATGCTGAGAAACGACCAGGTTGAGTTGCAGACTCGGCTGTAGCATAAGGCATTGTTTAGTTAACGCTGTAAAAATTCCCAAGTACCTACATCAACGCCGTTCATGTTCTGCCTGAAACTAGACCTAACAAAACCAGCCGGAGACCGGCCCTAGTCAGTAGGCAGGCCCGGTTGATGTACAATTACATGTAAACGAATGAGTGTAGTCTTTGTTTGATTGTGTCTTTGACAGCTTTGAGTACCTACTCGTGAGTGAAAACGTGACTGGAATGTCTGTTACCCGCGCATGGAGGGGCCTCCCTCGACCCGCGGCCCGGCGTTCTACCGATTCCAGAAGACATATAACCGGACTGTGCGCCGAGCGCCGGCCGTCGTCCCGATCTACCGACATGGGTCTCGGTGGAGCTGTGGCCTGGCCGGTGACGTCGGCCCGCCGCCGCTCCGCCCCCACTGGTCGATCGGGGCCGGTCTCAGGCCGTGGAGGGAGGGGGCGCGGCTGGGCCGGGATGACAGGACCGGCCTCCCGGGGCCCGGAGCTGGACGCGCCGCTGCGCTGTGTCCGAGGCTGGCCCCCGGCACGACAGAGGGAGGAGAGCCGGCCGCCGCGCCGCCTGCAGTGGCGCCGCGGCGACGGGGCGGTGGTGTGGCCGGCGCCCGGTTGGTCGGCAGCTCTACGACCGAGCCCTCACCTGGATTCCGGTGCTGCGCGCGCCAAGGCGGAGAGAGAGGACCGAGGAGGGAGAGAGTCGGATCCCGGTACACATCGGGATGCGGCCGCCGGGACGGTGGCCTCTTGCCCCCCGGCCGGCGGACCGGCCGCCTGGCGGTAACATGGTGAACTACCTGGTCCGCCCGAGCCGGCTGACTGAGCGGCGGACGCGCCGCCTGGCGGACGGCGGACGGGCGGGGGGCGCGGCGAGCGGTGCGCGCCGGCCGGCGGCCACTCTGCACGTCGCCCATCTCAACGTGCGGTCACTGATGCTGTCGTTGGACGATGTGATGGAATTGCTACAACGGTATGAGATCGACATCATGTGCCTGACTGAGACTTGGCTCCAGGATGATCTAGACAGCAGATTTCTCGTCTTCCCTGGTTACCGCGTGCTCCGGAGAGACCGGCCGGCTCGGGACGGCCGGAGAGTGCGAGGGGGAGGAATATGTGTCGCATATAAATCAGAGCTGCGTGTAGAGCAGTTGGAAGTGCCTTCCAATGGCTCACCATTGGAGAGCGTGTGGATTAGTGTGTGCCGGGGACAGGCCAAAGTGATCGGGGTCTGCTATAGGCCACCCGGCGTCCCTATGAACCCGACCACGGACGATCTACATGGTCAATTAGTGCACGCACTGGGACTGGGAAAGCCGGTACACGTTCTCGGTGACCTGAATTTCGATACGTCTCAGCCGACAAAACCGGGGGTGGCGAGTTATCTTCAGCTGCTAGAGGATCTGAGTCTGAAGCAGATCGTCCAACAAATAACAAGACCCAACACAGCGATGACAGACACCCCGTCTGCACCTGGAACGACTATCGACCACGTCATAGTCCCGACCTCAGACACGACCACCACCGTCTCCGTCACTCCCAGTCACTGCAGCGATCATCACATGGTGGCCGCTCGTCTGTCGGCGGCGCGGGAGAAGCGGCGGGTGAGGCAGGTCACCATCAGATCGACCCGCTCGCTGGTGCCGGACGCTCTCCGGCTAGATCTCCTGCTGGCAGACTGGAGCGGGATGCGGGAGGCGGTCGGAGTGGAGGAGAAGTGGTCGGCCTGGAGGGACGTGTGGTCACCAGTTATAGACCGGCACATGCCGCTGATCACGATCCGACCCAGGCATCCACCGTGCCCCTGGCTCACCGACAACGATGACGTGCGTGCACTGATGCGCGCGCGGGATCTGGCCAGACAAGAGTGCGAGAGTGACCCGAGCCCCGAGACGCGTGACGCCTACCGTGTGAGCCGAGAGCAAGCGAGGAGCGCCCAGGCACGGGCGCGGTCCGACTTCTTCGCCACGTCTTTCCGCAACTCACGGAGACACACGTGGAAAGACGTTCAACGATACCTTATCTCGTCCCGGAAGACCGTCGACACTGAACGAGGCACCAGTGCGTGGTCAGACCGGCTTAACCAGCACTTTGCGACCGTGGGAGCCCGTGTGGCGGCGGCGATTGACAGTGAGCGGACGGACCGAGCCGCCCTCCCTCCGCGGCCGCGCTGTGTGGTGAGCGGAGCGTTCCGCGTCCGTCCCGCGACGCTGCCGGAGCTGTCGGCCGCCGTCCAACGGATGTCCGGTTCTCGGGCTTCCGGCGGCGACGGCATCACGATAGGCATGATTCGCATGACTCTCCCAGTGATTGGCCCAGAACTGCTGCATGTTGTGAACGCTTCCCTATCGACTGGAGTGCTACCTACGCCGTGGAAGGCGGCAGATGTTATACCACTGCATAAGTCAGGCTCTAAACTCGAACCGAACAACTATAGGCCAGTATCGATTCTTCCAACAGTTGCAAAAATTGTAGAACGTATTGTCTGTGAGCAACTTATGACTTATCTGATAGATCACAATATCCTATGTAATGAACAGCACGGATTTAGACCAGGACACTCTACTGAGACAGCTATGCTTCATGTAATCGGCCACGTAGTTGAAAATTTGGATTCCGGCCTTATTTCATGTATTACGACGGCGGACACGTCTAAAGCTTTTGATTCCGTTAAGCATTCCAGACTGTTAGACAAATTAGGATGGTATGGCGTATGTACCCACTGGTTTGAAAACTGGCTAACCGAGCGTTCTCAGCGCGTTAGGGGAGGAACGACAGCTGCGCCTGTCACGCACGGCGTGATCCAAGGTTCATTGCTAGGGCCGATCTTGTTCCTTCTATTCACCAACGACATGCCAGCTTACTTTGATGACTGTAAAATCGTAATGTATGCTGATGACACACAATTTGTCCACTCGGGTAATCCATCAGACTTACCCGACCTTCGGCAGCGCGTAGAAGCAAGTCTAAAGGTGGCGAGTGTTTGGTTTGCGGACAATAGCTTGCGCATAAACCCATCTAAAACCGACGTTATGGTCGTCAGGTGTAGGCAGCGACGTGATGTTGACTTTTGTATTAACTTTGACGACACTATTATTAATCCATCACCATCAGTCAAGGTTTGGGCGTGTCCGTTGATTGTAATCTAACATGGGTTTCGCATGTGTCGCTGGTGGTGCGTCGTTCTTACGCAATTATCAGCGGTCTGGGCAAGATGTCTCGCCGTTTGCCATCTGAAGTGAAGAGATTTTTAATCGAAGCACTGGTGTTCCCTCACATTTTATATTGTTTGACTGTATATGGTGCTTGTGGTTTAACTCAACGCCACCGCCTGCAAAAAGTTCTTAATCACTGTGCTCGCATCATCTTTTGTGCTAAAAGGTACGATCATGTTTCACCGCTAGCAGCTCCACTGGCCGACCATTGAGGACCTCATAACTGAACGCGATATGGCCATGTTATTTAGAACCATACATCATCCGTTAGCTCCCGACGCGTTGCGTGACCGGGTGGTGTACCGGAGAGACGTGGCGGAGAGAGATACGCGCGGTACGCTCTCCGGTCTGCTGCAGCCGCCCCGGGTGCGACGGGAGTTCGCCCGGAAGTTTTATACTTACCGGGCGACGGCCGCGTGGAATCGGTCCCCCTCTGATGTTCGGGAGGCGAGGACCGCTCGGGGATGCCGGGGCGCCGTTAGGACTTGGTTGCGGGCTTCCAGCGAACATTAGGACGGTTTGTTAGACCGGCTGGCTGTGATGGTAAATTGGTAATATGTCGAGTGCTGATTCTATCCAAGTGTTCATATGTATTGTATCTTGTATGACTCTTAGCCGTAAAAGCCATTTATGGAGGCTATTCGAAATACATCATCATCATCATCATCACCTACTTGCATGGTCCCAGTTAAAAATATCAAGCTCCACATCGGGAGAATCATCAGGTCGCTTGGCGTAGGACGAGAGCGTTGGTTTCAGAAGACACTAACGCCTAAGTGTGTGGGATCGAATCCTCGCGACCTCTAATGGTTTTACAGATACAGGCCGGCATAGGGCCAGTCGTTTGTTGACGCTCCAGATCGATCATTTTAAATCCAGCAGCGTCGCTGACGTGGGGGTTGGAAATGTCGCGGGCCTGCACTTCTCAAAATAGAAGAGGTAGCCTATTGTGAAACTTGGTAGGTAGGTAGGTAGGTAGGTAGGTAGGTACCACATAACTTGAAATTACTTGACGTAATGACATGATGTGGAAAGTGAAAATGATACCTAGGTATTGATGGAAATTTATGGACTTAGGTACGCTACAAGAAGATTGAATTGGTCAACCACTTCAAATTCAATCTACTTGTGGAGTAAGTCTATAGATTTTCATCAATAGTTACCACTTACCATTGAAGTTACTTGCTATCATGTTGATTTTATACATAAGAACCTCATTCATTTTATTTATGACATGTTTGAATGCAATTTTCTCAATAAGTGAAGAAAAATGTTGGTAGTGCTCAACAACACATTGGTAGTGCTCAGCTGAACATTGGTAGTGCTCGGGCACTCCCAGGCCTATACAAAACGACGCCCCTGGAGGTAGGTATGGACTTCCCACTGCTGGACTCCTCTGGTCATAATGCTGGACTCCTCGGTCCACCTACACACGCTACCAAAACGTATATAATTAGGTACTCGTATCTACAACACGCTGCTCAGTCATTTTGTAAAATGGCTAGGTATTTTGTAAAATGCCTAGGCATTTTGCAAAATGACTGGAGAGTCAGTCATTTTGTAAAATGCCTAGGCTTTTTGCAAAAAGCCTGGAAAATCAGGCATTTTGCAAAATGCCTAGGCATTTTACAAAATGACTGATTTTCTAAA